>NW_025952697.1:0-11708 GCF_023119035.1 Salvia hispanica | reverse complement strand
GGAGTAATATAATTGACAAATAAGAGATGTGTGACTAATAATTCAAGAGTAGTATAAGTTAGTTAGAATATGATATACAAATAAAGAAAATATGTGTGAGTAGAAAACAAAGAAAAAAAAATCAGTTTATTATATAAATATAAAAATTATATAAAGTTTAATTGTGTATTATCATATGAAAAAAAATCGAGTACACTTTTATATAAATTTATGTATTGATTTTTATCATATAATTATGAGGGATGTATACCATTAAAATTAAAGGAGGTCATTTATTTTTTCTAATAATATCTATGAAATACATATAAAAATATTAAAATAATATTAATGCGTAATTTCTATGAGTTTAGATAAGACTTATACATAATAAAACAAAATTAAAGCTAGGTTTGAATTTAAATAGGTATATATATAGTAGTATTGTATATTTATAAATGATAGTGATTGAATATTAAATATAAATAAAATTTTATACATAATTACAATCTAAAAGTAATTTCAATATAACAAAAAGTTATAAAAAATAGTCAAGAAATTAATATAAAATTTAATTTGATTTTAAAAATATATACAAAGTACAATAAATTTAAAGTTTAAATTAGAACCTAGCTTTAAAGTATGATAATTATAATAATAGAGTTTAACATAAATTCTATTTAATAAAAAAAATATTAATCATGTATAAATCCACTATAAAAACCCAAATTATATGCTACATTAAAAGCCCAAAATTAGAGCCCAATTAGCAAATAGAAACCCTAAATTAATATGAGGCGCCTCATTTCTCTCTCTTCCCATTCAACTGTACCCTACTCCTTCCTCCCTTCCATGCGCCGCCGCCGCCCGCTCCGCCTGCCTCCTTCCGCTTGCCTCGACGTCCGTGATTCGCCGCCCACTTGCTTCCTCCACACCCGCCACACTGCATAGCTCGCCCAGCCATCGTTCCTCGCCTTCGTCACCCGCCCTCACACGCCAGCCTAGCTGTGGTGATCTCCGCCGCCCTCTCCTTTTCTCACCTCTCTTTCCGTCGTCGTCGCCCACCGCCCCCCTCGCTGATTTTTCTCATTCCTCTCCCTTTCCTCTTCTCGTTTTTTTCTTACGCCTCTCTCACGGTTTCACGCCACCACCATTGTTGACGTCACTGTCGCCACTGCATTCAGCCGCTAGACTCACCGCCATCACCAGTGTCGTCTCCCTTCATCGGTGGGGTGAGATATTTTTTTGTTCATTTTATTTCATGTTCCTAAGAGTTCTAATTTAAAACTTGAGTTTTGGTCATTTGGTGTTCAAAAGATTTCACCTTTGTTCCTCACATGACAGTATCAACGGCGCCGCTTCCTCTTCCTCTCCGGCGTCTCCTCGTCGCCTCACGTCGTCTGATTCCAAGCAGAGCCACACCTGCTATACTGCAATTATAAAACCAAAAAATGCAGATTCTAGTGCATCTATCTAAATGTGTTTTAAATCTTCTTCAAGAAATTTGCATTTGATTGGACTCAGATTCTAGTGCATCTATTTAAATGTGTTTAAAATCTTCTTCAAGAAGTTTGCATTTGATTGGACTTATTTTCAGAGCTGCCTTTTTTCTATTCAATGGTTGATATTTCTTAAAATGACCAGAAGGGTACACAAAAATAGCTTTACATTTTTCCTCCAAAAAGGGTAAAAATATCTTTTCACCAAACTGTCACTTTAGATTAGGATAGATTAAATATTCACTTTGCTTTAAAATTCTTATATTTTATATTTATTATATTTTGTATTTATTATTTGAAACTCTTATGTCCTGTGCATAACACGAGTGTTAATACTAGTATTGCAAATAGACTACTTTTCTTATTTGGCTTGTTTAAAAAAAAAATAGCTTGATAATTTTATAAAATTTAATTTGAAAATTTATAAGCTAAAAAAAACTCATAATCCAATGAGCCCGCAGCCGCAAATTGAGCGAAGCCCTATATATAGAGTGGGCCAAAATGGTTATCATTATTTTGTCTATTTTCATTACTTTTTCAAAAAAATTAAAAGTTAATTACTATATACGTTGTTTAAATCGTAAAAGTATACTCCATTTTAATTCACCATTTCAAAGTTATAGTAATGGTACTATTTATTTTTATTTTTACAACTATTATAAATAAAAAAAATTATACTACTAATTTAGGAAAAATGATAAATTTTTTTAAAAATGTACTATATCTTTATGAGTTAAATATTTTAAAGTTAAAATAACAATTGTTTGTATGCGTATGAATTTATTATAGATATAAATTTATTAATTGAAATATACATTGGGTAAATATATTATAAAAAAAATTAACCTGATTGACACGACGGGTTAGTCCGAAACCCGATAGTTCAAAAGAGTTGAAAATTCATAACCTGAATAGTCCGACATTCTGAGCGGATTGACCTGAACCCAAATAGTCCATTAACTTTGCTATAATATCATATGCGACCTCTATTCTTTAAAAATATCAACATATCTCTAGACTTTGATGTAATATCTATGGAATAATAATTACATTTTTTGAACTAATCAAAGTGTCCTTCAGTCCTTAAGTGCTACACATACATAAAGGAGATAGAAATCAAGAGGTTGTTACCGGTTCCTACCCAACTTTAATGACCGGTATGATGGAATCCAACGGGAAATCTTCAAAGACGAATCGAATCCCTTAGTTGAGTCGACTTAATCCCTATATACATCATATTCTTATATTGACCAATAAATGTATACAGTATAAATATTTTATGATATACGTAGTTTACTAGTAGAACTTTTTTTGTTATATATAAAGATATGGATACTGTCATATTGATGAGCAACGGTGTGCGCGTGTTTTCGTTGCCAACGAAACCCAAACCTCATAGGCTATAAAACTAATATTCAATCAATCATGTAGGAGTATGTAATAGGAGTATAGGACTATAGGAGTAGTGTACAAAATGGTACATTACATTATTTTCTGACAATTGTCGTTAATAATGAGCGTTACTCACAAATGATTGATTAAAAATTTGAAAATTTAATTATATTAGAAATATTTAAAGGAATGTAAGTTGTCGACGCGGAAAGAGCACATGATGTCTTCCAGCTTTCTTCGAGGGCCATTTGTGTTTATATGTCAAACACAAACCTACCATATAATATTAGTATTTCCCACTCCAACAACAGTTTTCTTATCCCATATCCTTCAAGGTAATCATAAGACTCGATAACGTTTATACACTCGTCGTCAATGTACTTGCATTGTTCTACACTTCTATGCTACTTGATGATATTTTAGCTTAAATAATTTTGCAAAAATTTCTGTATAGTTCTTCAATTAATTACTCAAAATCTCGAGAATTTATATTATTAAATGAGAAATGTTGGAAATAGGAAAAAGAAAAAGAAGGCATAAAAGAACCGGACCGTTGGCGGCCCCATACTCAGGACTGTATTGATAATGGTAATAAATTTTTTTTAAAATATGTTATTTTAAGAAAAAAGATACCCTAAACCCTTTTTACAAATTTTTACTTTTTTCATCTATTTGTTTATAACTTTGTAATTTGAACGTTGTAGAAAGTTACTATATATGCAACTTTAGAATTTTATTTCTTGTTATACATTAGAACCGATTACAGGTAGCCGTTTACTTATATATATGAAATTCTATTAATTTTTAAATATTCGGGATGTACTTCAAAAACAACCAATTTAGAATGTATAACCTCCCTCCAATTTCATACACCTGATAATTAAACTGCACAAGGTTTAATAAATATATAGTGATCCTATTCTGAAGAACATTTATGCATGCTTTACATAACCTATAAAACACTTATTAATTAATAAATAAATCAATTAAATATAATTCGTGATATGATGTAATGGTGTGGTTAATATTTATGGAACATAAAATAAAAATACTTATGTTGCAAATTGTAAGAGTACTTTTTAATAGTTTTGGGGGTGGGGTGGAAAGGATAATCTTTTTCAAATTTTCAATTGATAATTGATAAATCTTGATAAGTTAAAGTTTGAACTTAATACCTCATTTTTGTTACATGCACGTTAGTCCTCCTTTCAATCAAACTTTATTATAATTGTGAATTCACGAAAATGTTCCACGTACCCTAAGTTGAATAAGTTCCAACCAATCATTATTTCCTACTCCACTCTTTTAAGTTTATGTAAGAGCAAAGAAATTTAAAGCAAACAATAAGAAAATTGTTTTTCAAGTCTCATCCATACTCTCCCCACTTTCTCAAATCGAGTCATAAACCACCTCCCTCCCTCTCTCTATCATTCTTTTCCGTATTTAAGAGTTTAAATTTATAATTGAAAATATAAAGTCAACTATTTTATTTATAAAAAACTAGGTTTCAGATAGCCTATCGAAATCGCTGATTTAATCTAAAATTATCTGTATGTTATAGTATTCCGTATTGATTATCATCTACTCAATTAATTTAATGTTATTGCAATTACCATAAAAAAATAAAATAAAATCGATGATAAATCTAAGCGATAGTACTATACGGACTAGTGAGTAAGTATTCAAAAATGAATTATTGGTTATTCAATTGCCAAATCATTTTCACTGTTCACTACGAAAACAAATTAAGAATCGATGCTCTGATTAAGACCATGTCCAAGCATAATTATAAGTTCACAATTAAAGAAATATATTGTTGGGGAAAATTTTTGACAAAAGAAAAGGAAATTCCTACAAAAAAAGAGCAGATTTTTAACATGGGACACAAACAAATGCAATGAATTCAACCTCATCTTCCTCTAGTCAATAATAAATGGATTTCCAAATGAGATCATTAAATTTACAAAATTTTCAATCGGACATATGATCGCTTATTCGCTTTTATACAATTTTATGGCTAAATTTCCCCTCCTAATTTTAGGAAATATATTATTATTTTATCCAAAAAACTAGTACTATCATGATTCATTAAAGGTTTGCATCAAATTCGTGGATAAAGAATCATGCCTTATTTTTGGGTGAAATACTATGTTTTTTTTTTTTATCTTTTTTCTTTTAATTTGTCATAATAATGCAAACACTCATATATTTTTCATAACAATTTTATAAATAATACAAATGGATAACATATCATAACTTGCATTTAAAGTGTTAATTTAAATTTAAACCATAATAATAGTATACATATACTTCCTTCATCTATCAATACACCTCATGCTATTTGCGAGTTTTAAGAATGTGAAAAAATAAGAAATATGAATTTTATGTATTAAATTTATAATTATATATAAATGAAATAAATTATTGGAGTGTGAGATCTATTTATTAAATATTGTAAAAGTGAAATGAGAAATGTAAGTAGTAAATTAGATGTTAAAAAAAATAGCAAAGTAATAATTACAATGGCAGTCAAAGAGAATAGAGTGAAATATAAGTATAATATAGTGTCTGATTTTATAAAGTAATTTGACATTTTTTTCTTTGTTTTGTAGTATATTTTTTCTTAACTAATTTCAATTTTTTTCGTTAGAATTTTGAAAAGATATGTGATGGGGAATTAATAATACTAATAAATAATAGTGAGGTCATATATTTTAATTTATGATATTTAAAATAGTTTACACCAAGGAAGGATTAATCATTTTTTCAGTTTTGAAATTGGAATTGATAATATTATAAATTCATCCCTTAGTTACCGTGGTCCGCGAATGATTATTCATGTAAAGTAAAAACCCCGTTAAAATGTAACTAACCCAATAAATGAGGAATGATATGCATATGCTACACATCTTATATGGGCTCCTTATGTGAGCACCACTCTCGTTCGACACACTTTTAGCATTGTTCGTTTTGATTTATCTATTTAGCATATCATGTAAATTGAAATAATTATGCGCATGATGAATATACAATAAATTTAATAATTTATCACCACTCTTTCCAAAATCTATTTATAAGGAAAAAACATAGCAACAAACAAACATATCTGAATAATTTGTATATCTTCAATATCAGAGAATTGGTACCAAACGTGTAAACTAGTAAACTCTCACCAAATTATGTGAGTTATAGACACAATAAAAATGGAACTCTGGCGGAGAAGGGGACCCACGCGCATATAAGTACCACTGTACCAGAAGCATAAATTATTGCCTAAGCAAAAACAATATAAAAATTAATTAAATTGAGTTATAACCAACTGGAATGTGCGCTTTACCAACAAATTTCCGCTTCTACAACTCGTATGCTACTTTACTAGACGCGGATGCCTCCTATCTTATTAAAATTCAATCTCCTCCTAACTTTCTTTTTATTTATTCAATTTAAACATTAGCTTCTACTGTGCTATAAAATTAATATGTCATGCATTTTACCTAAATTTATATAATAACGTACTATCAAGAATACATGGAATTTGCCATTTTTTAAAAATTGAATCAGATTACCTGACTGGAACAGTTAAATCATTATATAATGTGTGCACATTTATAGTAACTCTCCATATGTTTTTAAGAGTAAGTTTTTTAAATTCAAATTGATTCAGACCACATAGTTACTTGAACATGGACATGGAATACTAAGTTTTTAAATTTTTCCTTTATCGGTCATCACATAATAAAAATTGAATTACAACTTACCAAAACACAAAATATTATAGTACTGTACTAATAAAAATTTTAAAATCCAAACTAAACCAAACTACTTTATCCCCAACCCCACTCCCTACACATTCCAAAACTCACCAAATAATTTTGATCACATTTCCATTAATTTGTTGAATCTTGACACTTCAATACAACTGTCAAATAAATATTTTATTTAGATAATTTGAAATTGACTTTTTCCCCAAACACTATATATACACACCTCTCATTTTTTCAACTTCATCAAATCCTCACACGCTTTTCTGTTTTCTCTCTCAAACAACACAGCTTTGAAGCAAAATACCCATTTTATCCCTCGAGAAATGGGAAATTACGTCTCATGCACTCTCTCGGGCCCCGCCGGGAAAGGTTCAAGCAGGGCTACAAAGGTCATTTTCCCCTCCGGCGAGCTGCGGCCGCTCCACGAGCCGACGAAGGCGGCGGAGCTCATGCTGGAGGTGCCAAATTCCTTCGTCGTGAACACCAAGTCTCTCCAGATCGGGAGGAGATTCCACGCGCTGAATGCGGATGAGGATCTGGAGATGGGGAATGTGTACGTGTTTTTTCCGATGAGTAAGGTTAACGCGGTGGTGGCGGCGGCGGACATGGGCGCTCTGTTCCTGGCGGCGAACTCCTCCGCGAAGCGAATGTCGAGGGGGAGCGTGAGGATCCTGCCGTGTAGCGGCGGCGGCGATGTGCAGATTGTGAAGAGCGTTGCTGAGAAATCGGGTGAGCCGAAGCTCAATTTCGACGATATTGATGATTTCTCGGTGGCGGAGTTCAAGCAGAGGGTGTCTTTCTGCAGATCGAAGAAGCCGTTGCTGGAGACCATTGCTGAAGAACCTGCTTTTGCTAGATGAGGGATTTTGATCAAGGAAAAGGAGAAAATATTATATAGATATATTTTTATATTTTTTTAAGTTTGCTCTTTCAAATTTAGGCGAAGAGAAAACTTATTATTAGTATTAATTTTTTTTAGTTAAGCTGGGAACGTGATTATCCAAAGTTAGGAAAGGGATTGAAGAATTGTAAACGTATTAAAATGTACTAACTGGTTGCACTCTTCTTTTCGATTTATTTGATCGATAATAGGCTAACACGACGCAATAACAAGGTTGTTTGATTAAAAGTATCGTTTTCCAAATACTACGTGATAACATGATATATTCAAAAAAATCTCAACCGGAACACTAATGTAATATGTTAACAACACTATGTAATATGGATTTACAGGACATGATAATGATTTGAACCTAATTTACATGATTAAAACCTGATATTATATGGTAAAACATGATTTACATGATTAACATATGATATTATTTGATAAAAAAATGATTTACACAATTAAAATTTGATATTACACAATTTATACTTGATTTGTACAATAAAAATCTGATTTACACGAACCTAGATAATAAAACTAAAAACTTTATTATTTTATAAATAAATAGTTACGGTGATTATATCACTTTTTAATGGGTCATCCAAACCTATATCAATATTATCGGGTTCAATGGGTTAACCCAATAAGAACACGAATATAATAAAATTTGATTCAAATCCATTGATTTTGTGCATGTTCATGTCAGATTTTTATATCGTGTCAAAATTTCTCAGGCCTCCTAGTAGACCATTTAACCGAACATAATTGATCTATATTGTACAACTGATTTAAAATGAAAAATTTATTTTGAGTTGTAAATTAATATATAAATTATTCTGACCATAATTAAAAAAATATATATATTCAAACCACAATAAACATGGACATGAGTAATTATTAGATCGTAATTTTCTTTTCATGATCTGAATCAGGCAAGATTGATAAAATCCCAATGCGACTACGGAATTAAGCACCAAATCTCACAAAGTCTAACTTTGATTATTTACCTAGCTTATTTAGAATATATGGTTCGATTAAATTATTTATCCATTGCACCACAAATATCATCTTAAATATTTTCTATATAGGTGTAAGATACAAATTAGGTACAAAAAGTAGCTGGCATTTGCTAATCATGATTTGGTGATCTTGGAAGGATGCGTAGCTATTCGCCATATCTCAATCGGTACTTCAAAAAAGAATCAATGTTTAGGTTGCGAGTGTTTGCCGCTATGTTAGAAATTATGAGTTGGAAGTAAGGCAATAAGCTATGCTACTGAAAAAACCCCAATGCTTAAACTTGGGGACAATCTCTTGACCTACTGATCATAAGTTTATACTTGGGACAATTTCTTGCAAATACTGAATAGGGTAATCAATATCAAGCAACAATACTCCCTATGTTCTATCATAATTGAGACATTTCATTACTTCATGGAGATTAAGAAAAAGAAAATGATGGTTACTTTGTAAGGTGGAGAGATAACAAAGTAAATAGAATATAGAGTAGAGAGTATAGAGTGAGAAAGAGAACAAAGTAGTACAATATAATATAGGTGGAACTACCCTATTTAGAAAAAAAAACTCAACTATGATGGTATGACCGTACGACTATAATAAAGTTCAAGCATATATAAATTCATGACATCAATTTGGTTTGATTTTAGCAAAAAAAAATATAGCCAAATCCCAAATACGGAGTACTTAACTACTTTTACTAGTCCCAAAATATTGGACCTCCCTTTTCTGGGCCAATGTTTTTGGGCTTGCAAAATAAATAAACCAATCATCCTTATTGACCTTTGTTCTCATACATTTGCATTTTAGAGAAAGTTGATGGGAGAAATACTCCATTTAATTACGTGAAATATAATTAACAAAAGTTACATGATTTTGTGGCGGGCGGACACATCCTTTGGGAGCTGAATCACACTAAATAATTTTGATCTTTCTTTATTGTTAAAACTGAAATATAAACATTTAAGAAAACGGACATAACACGAATAATAATGCTAGGAAATAGTATTGTTTTCGCACAAAACGACAAGTATTATTTTTTAATTGAGGATGCTTGAGATGAGACTGAAAACAAGGTCCTCGCAGTTTAGAACATATGGATGGCGTTTGATGGAGAGAGTGGAGATCTGGTACGCTTGAAAAGTCTTCCTAGCATTCTCATCTTGTTCGAAATCGGGATAATAGATCTTTGAACTAGTCGGTAGTGGTGGATCTAGGAATTTCATATTGTGGATGTAATAAATAATTATATCGACTTAGAGATTTAAAATTAAATTAATCTTTTTTCTTTTGTTATCTTAACTATTTTCTATATAATCAATATGAGCATAATTAGGAACCATAAATAATAAAAATTAACAAAAGAAACATTTAACAAGCTAAAATGGAAATCCAAGACCGAACAAAGAAACATCTTGTTTTCGTAGTTTAGAGTGTTTTCGGGTAAAACTATACACCTTGTTCTTAATTCGCTCTGCCACAACTCGTCATAGTGTACGATATAATATCGACTCCTATTGAAATTCTAGGGCTTGTTCACTATGCATGAGATAGTGAGTTTTGGCTCTATTTCTTAACCAAAACTGATGTTCACTATCCATTAGTCAATTATGCCAGGCCCTACAATATAAGCTCGGCCCGCACTATTACACCCATAATAACCCAATTTTCATTTATTGACAAGAGGGTGCTAATTGGAGCAGCATCGTAGACTGTGTCCAGAATTGAGTGCCAAAAGTCTACTGTGCCCCAAGACTCTCATTTTCACCCAGTTTGAAATTGAATTTGAACTCATCCAAAATTAAATTTGCCCTAGTTCTACAATGGCGGTGTGAAAGTTCAACAGCGTCGGAGTTCGCCCTATTTGCCATCCACTTATCAATACAAAATCCTCAGCATTAAAATTCAACAGCATCGGAGTTAAGTTTTTTTTTTTTCCGTTCGGAGGTGCATTCAAAGTTGTAGCAGGGCCGTTGTCATCTTGAGAACACATTCGCAGTGCAATTTCCATTCACCAATGCTTCAGGCCTTGAAGGCCTAACAATTTGAAATGGCCTTCGACCTGCCTTTCCTAAAATTGATTTGTGTTTTGTGCAGAGAACGACGAGTCTCCTACGATTGAGTCCACCCACCCACATACAAGGATTTGCAAGCTCTAATCCATTTTACCCAAGTAAGTCGCGAATTCTCTCTGTATTCTCCATTCCGAGGGGTCCAATTTGAGATAAAATCTGATATTTGTTAATATCTGTTTTTTTGTGGTAGAGAATATCTATATTTTAGGTTGAGTCGCTTTCATACGTTATGGTAATTTGTTCATATCTTGTGGATTATCTGTTGCTATTTGAATCGTCAATTGATACGGAATTGATGTAGTTTTCCTCTGATTTGGAGATCATTGTGTCTTGTATGTGTTGAGTTGTATTTTGTTCAATCAAAATAGAGGTGCAAAAATCTGCTGCCTCTTACGAAATGCGCAGCCGCACAACCAAATACGGAGATCTGGTCATGCTGTTGGAGGATATTATGCTACTTTACCGTGTTGAAACCACCGATCTCCTGCTCAAGTACATGAATGCACGCACCCGATTGTCAAAAAGAAGGATCCTTGACCAGCGGCACAGTATTTTGAATAAAATGGACCGCCAAATAAAGCATCTTGACAGACTGATTCATATCAGTGATGCGGACTGCATTGCAAACTTGCGAATGGACCGCAACACTTTTGGACGGTTGTGTCGGATACTATATGCGCGGGGTGGCTTGCGAATCGGGAGAACTTTAGGCATTGAGGAACAGGTTGCCATGTTCCTGGGTGTTCTGGCCCATCATGACAAAAACCGTAGAGTTAAATTCCAGTTCTGGCGATCTGGGGCCACTGTGTCACAGTGTGTGCACAAAGTGATGTGTGCAATTCTTAGCCTGCACTCTGTTTTAATGGCCAAACCCACTCCTGTCCCCGAAAACTGCACGGACCATAGATGGAAATGGTTTAAGGTATTGTTATTTGGTTCCCTCAAAATTAATATGAATAAATAATGAGTACATAACTGATGGTCTGACCTTGTTTTTCTTTGCATTGAAGGGGTGCCTTGGTGCTCTTGATGGAACACACATCAACGTACTTGTCCGCACTGACGACAAGCCTCGATACAGAACTAGGAAGGGGCAGAT
>NW_025952696.1:0-113288 GCF_023119035.1 Salvia hispanica | reverse complement strand
GAAGAAACAGAAGAGAAAGAAAAACACCCAAAGAGGACCCCGAGATATACGTCATCAAAACCAAAGAGGGGAAGTACTAGTGGTGGAAGAAGCTGGGGACCAAGTTGCAAGCCCCTATGCCAATTTTCAACACTCGAGTTATTGATCCGCCCAACTAATGGGCTACTTCAAGTCGAGCTAACGACTTTAACAAAAGCGCTTATTGGGAGGCAACCCAATTTTCTTTTATTTTTTTTTATCTTCTCGCTTTTTTTATGTTCTGTTTAAAAAAAAAAATGTGTGCAAAAAAAATTTAAATAAATAAAATTTTTTCATGAAGTGGGTAAAGTATTTTTAAATGGCATTTGAAAGAAGCCTTGACATCGGACGTGAGACAAGTTAGGGGAAAACCTAAAAGTCAAGAAAATACTTAAGTGTAAAACTTCGTATAGAATCCACACGTACGATAGAGTAAACACCCAAACATTGCGAAAATGAGGGAAGTGGGTAGAAGCATTTTAAAAGACATTTGAGTTAAGCCTTGACATCGGATGGAGTCCTAGAAGTTAGGGAAAGCTAAAAGTCAGTAAAATACTTAGAAGGCAGGTAAAACTCTCTAGAGAGAACTACAAGTACGATGAGTGAACACCCAAACTTTGCGAAATGAACGAAGTGGGTAGAAGTATTTTAAAAGACATTTGAAAGAAGCCTTGACATCGGATGGAGGCCTACAAGTTAGGTGAAAAGCTGTGGAAAACAAGAAATACTTTGTATGCAGTAAACTTCGGGAGAGTAACTACACGTACGATAGAGTGAACACCCAAATCTTGCGAAATGAACGAAGTGGGTAGAAGTATTTTAAAGTATTACTTGAAAGAAGCCTTGACATCGACGGAGTCTTGCTAGGGAAAAGCTAAAAGTCGTTAGAAAATACTTAAGGCAGTGTAAAACTTTAGAGAACAACTACAAGTGCGATAGGAGTAAACACCCAAACTTTGCGAAATGAACGTAAGTGGCAAAGTATTTTAAAAGACATTTGAAGAAGCTCGACATCGGATGGAGTCCTGTAGTTGGGGAAAAGCTAGTGTCGCAAAAATACTTCCTGAAGACACGTAAACTTCGGTGGATGTAACTACACGTACGATAGGAGTAAACACCCAAACATTGCGAAAATGAATGAAGTGGGTACATTTTAAAAGACATTTGAGCAATCCATGACATCGACGGAGTCCGATGTTAGGAGTAAAAGCTAAAAGTCGAAGAAAATACTTAACAGAAAACTTCAGAGTAGAATTCACACGTATGATAGGAGAGAACACCCAAACTTTATGAAATGAACGGCAGGTAAAAGTATTTTAAAAGACAATTGAAAGAAGCCTTGACATCGATGGAGTCTAAGTTAGGGGAAAGCTTAAAAGTCAGTAAAAATACTTAGAAGTGCAAAACTTTAGGAGAGAATCCACAAGTACGATAGGAGTAAACACCCAAACTTTGCGAAATGAACGAAGTGGGTAGAAGTATTTTAAAAGACATTTGAAAGAAGCCTTGACATCGGATGGAGTCCTAGAAGTTAGGGAAAAGCGTAAAAGTCAAGAAAATACTTAGGCGCACGTAAACTTCGGATAGAACTACACGGTACGATGTTAGAGTGAACACCCAAACTTATGGAAATGAACTAAGTGGGTAGAAGTATTTTAAAAGACATTTGAAAGAAGCTCTGACATCGGATGGAGTCTCGTAAGGCGGGAAAAGCTAAAAGTTAGTAAAAATACTTAAGGCAGTAAACATCATGCAGAGAACTACACATACGCATAGGAGTAAACACCCAAACTTTGGCAAATGAACGAAGTGGGTAAACTATTTTACAAGACATTTAAAAGAATCCTACACATGTGATGGAGTCCTAGAAGTAAGGGGAAAAGCCAAAAGTCAAGAAAAATACTCAAGGCAAACCTTTAGAGAATCGTACGTACGTATAGAGTAAACACCCAAAATTTGCGAAAATGAACGAAGTGGGTAGAAGTATTTTAAAAGACATTTGAATGAAGCCTTGACATCGGATGGAGTCCTAGAAGTTAGGAAAAGCTAAAAGTCAGTAAAAATACTAGAACAGTAAAACGATAGAGTATAACTACAAGTACGACAGAAAGAAACACCCAAACTTTCGTTAAAATGAACGAAGTGGGTAGAATTATTTTAAATGACATTTGAAAGAAGCCTTGACATCGGATGGAGTCCTAGAAGTTAGGGGAAAACCGAAAAGTCAAAGAAAATACTTAGAAGGCACGTAAACTTCGTGAGAGGAACTACAGGTAACAAGGCGAGCAGAGTGAACAACCAAACTTACAAAATGAAACCAAGTAGGTAAGTATTTTAAAAGACATTTGAAAGAAGCTCTGACATCTAATGGAAAATGGGTTAGGGGAAAAGCTAAAAGTCGCAAAAATACTCAATACAGTAAAACTTCGTGAGCAGTAACTACACGTACGTATAAAGGAGTAAACACCCAAACAATGGAAGGGGAAAGTTTTTTAAAGACATTTAAAAGGGCCTTGACATCGGATGGATCATAGAAGTTAGGGAAAAGTAAAAATCAATAAAAAAGACATTTCATCAACAAAAGCAAAAAAAAATTCCCTTTTAAACCTTATTAATTATTGGGACTTATTTTGCGAGTGGTTAGGATAAACCAAAAATGAAAACTACATTAGGATAAGTTTGGGGATTACGCGAAGAAGTCCAAATTGGTGGTAGTGTTTTGTAGCCCGGATCGGGGCCCCCCTTTTTTTGAGAAGCCCTTCAAATAGGGGGATCTTTGGGGAATTTTGGGGAAAAAAAGTTTAAACTTATTTTCCCTTTCATGTAAAAAAAAAGATTTCAAAGACTTTTTTGTAAAGGTACAAAACGGTTAGAATATTGAGGATAAAAATATTTGTCTCACTTTTTTCCCATCACAAAACCACCCAATTAGAAAATTTTGGGACTTTAATTTTAATAATTTGGCATGTTAATAAAAATTTTACCTACTAAAATAAAATAAAAATGTTGATATAAATTTAAAGTAAGAAAATAAAATATTAATAGTCTTATTTCATATTATAAAATTTATAATTATATTAATAATTATCTTTATAAAAAAATTAATTACCTTGGAGAGGAGGTCCTTCAAGACACTTACCACTGGATAAAAAATTTTTACCCTTTTTAAAAAATTGGCAATCCGTTTCATAACTTCCCCTTTGGGGCGTCCATTATCCCCGAACACATTATAAGTAAATCAAGATTAAAAAAAAAAAAAAAAACTAATAGGCTGGTATATAACAGTATCGTGATAATATGTGCATACACAACTCAAATTTAAAATTTTTTTTTTTTCCCCAAAATTATCACGGGCCCCCCGCAGAGGGGGCATTGGAAAAGGAACCAGAAAAACTCCAAGTTCAATAGTCTTCTTGATTATAATTTTGAAGATAGAAAAAAAGGGGTTCATCGGGACATTTTGAGATTGATCAAATACTAAGATCAAAATAATCAATTATTATTATTGGGGTTAATAGCTAAAAAAATCACCAACTATAGTCTAGTTCTGATTTTACTACTTATTTTAAATGTGGTGAAAAATACATGAACTTCAAGTGTAGTCTATTCCTCACAATCAAGTATATATGTTACTTGTCATTGTCAATTTTAAATAATATAGAGATGATATGACAAAATCAGTGTTAAAATGGCAAGTCTACGCATCAAATCAATGAGGTTTTGATACCAATTAGATGGATTTTTATAATATGTAATTGAATTTTAATGTATTTTTGAACTTCGTTTGGTTTTGTTAAACATCCGATTTGCCACCTCATACCAAGACGCCATCGTTTTGTACATTCGACATGTCACATTTTGACCCAATATGGGTGAAATTTTATTTCATAGGAAATTTGCTGCACGCTAAAAGTTTAAATAATTAAGAATATAAATTGTTGAAGAAATGTATATTAGATGATTCATACCGAGATTTATATTTGTCGATAGTAGCATTTCTCATTAATGTGAAAAATGTCACACGACACAACTACGTTGTAAAGTTTGAAATAAATATTTCACACATGACATAACACAACTACCATAATAGGTTTTGTAGTTTCGGGCCTTTGGGGTATCTTACTCTATTACTTTGATATGGGGATGGAATATGATAAGAAGTACCACAAAAGATGAAATTATTATTCCTTAATTGATTTATTTCTTATGGAATATGATAAGGAAGTACCACAAAAGATGAAATTATTATTCCTTAATTGATTTATTTCTTATGACCCGCGATAGTGTTACATGTGTGAGTTATATAAAATTTCTAAAATTTTAGTTACATTATAAAAGTAATATTATATTGAATTGAAATATACTACCTCTCTCTCTAATATAAGTCATATTTTGACATTTCGTCATATAAATAAGAGTCATCTTTCATTTTTTTTTACCATAAATGGTAATATAGGCCTTACATTCCACCAACTTATTCAACTCCAATTTTATTATAAAATTAATATATATAAGTAGGACTCATAGTCCACTTTTGGTACATTTATTGATACTCTATCATACCAAATGTGATTTTTATTATGAATAAGAAATAGTATGAGTATAATGATGAGGGGGCCTACATATCCGTAGAAAATCATTTGATCTAGTACATAATTCTCTTGTAAAACGCATACGGACTTTGAAAGAAGTACAAGTAATTAATACTCACATCTCACTTTTCAAAATTAATTATTTAAAAATATTTAATTAATTGCTAATTTTATTGTGTTGGCCGTACGAAATTTGTTTGTGGATCTGTGACTACTTAGAAGGACAATCAAGATGTATATTTCAAAATGTACATTTAACAATTATGGAACAACGATGACAACACGATATAAGCTCAATCTAAATGGTAGTGGAGTTGATATAGTTCATCCGAAATCCTTCAATGCCTCGGACTTCTCTGCTTGAATTCCGAACATTGCTCGACAATAATGTGGTGTTGATATAGAGGATGATGAAACTAGTCCATCACTTATAATATGACATAGTACTATATGTTATGCTTATGTAATAGTTTTAGCTCCAATATCAGTTCTTATGTTTAAAATATTATATATTTTATAAGAGATAATGAAAAATAATATGTCTCAGCCCCCAATCCGTTGACTTTATGTTGGCATGCCTAGTTTTGTGTATTTTGGGCCAAATTTTAAAACAAAACTTAATCAAGTAAAATTTAAGCTACGAATTATAATCTTATAGCCCAAACCCACAGCCCACTCTTTCAACAAATATAAACTTTGGCCCAACAATAATTTAATTATAGCCTTAACAATCGTCTTTAAAATTCTGCGACCATCCCTCAAAAGAAGAGAAGATGAAATTATCTATGAAAATCAGGTATATATATTTGGGGAAACAAAGGACCATATTCTCAATTAATATGCCCCAAGGGCCCCCATACTCAAATTTTCTACACTAAATAATGAGTAGTTTGAATAACTCATATTTTCCCAATTATATAATTTCCGCTACACTTTTTTCCTGTAAAAGAAAATCTAATTTTTTGGGTATCTGTTAGAATTAGGGTCGTTGTTGTTAAGAATTAAATTCACCAGTTTTTGATTGACAACTTACAGAATAAGATTTTTCCCTAACTGATTAAAAAAATTAATTTTAAGAAGGAACTAATACAATAATTACTCTTTCACTTTCGGTTCAAAATTTATGAGCAAAATAAAAAAAAAAAAGGGGGGATCTGAAAAACCATAAAAATAATCACGTATTGAATGTGTATAAGATGAATATTGAATTGGGGTAACTTAATTATGAATCAATTTTCAATGAATACAAATTCTACAAAGTGCAGTTTTAAGATTCACCTACTATAATCTCTACTTAACCCACTATCAAATTTTTCATAAACAAGTCTAATTAGATGCCAAAAATCAATTTTAAAACTCCACTATCAAATTATTCCATAAACAAGTCTAATTAGATAGACACCAATCAATTTAACACCCCAATTTATGTTAAAGAGAAAATAGAAAATGAAAAACACTATATTAATGGCCAAAAAAACAGTGTACAATCATCAAACACATTGATGGGCCATATAACATGGGTTCAATGGGTAAAAAACTCAAGAAACGTAGTTTACAACTTGGAGAACATTTAAATTTAACCCGAAAAAATTGTGAAAATCACAATAAAAACCACGGAATCAGGTGGGGAGAAATGGAAATTTGGGAGCGACCGAATGTTATGGGAAATTTCCCTCCTTTTCTTCCTCCCTCTTTCTCTCTTTTTTCCCTTTTAATTTACCCAATCCGTTTTTTCTCTCTTTTAAAATCACAACCGCGGGAATAACAATGTTATTCTGAGACTACCAACACTATTCTAGATTTTCCCGGTTTCGCGACACCGAAACAACCTAACCAAAATCGACTAGCTTTCTTCCCCCCAAATCAGTTTTACACTTTTTCTTTTCTTACACGAGAAAAACAACTTTTAAAGATTAAACCCTGAAAAAAATAAATATTGATTCTATTATTAATACCATTTAAATATATAATGAATATTTGGTAAAACTAGATGTCCTATGAACTTTGAAATTTGGGGATATTAAATCATAAAATTTCAATTTTTCTCAATTGTCTCACCCGGGCACAAATCCAACTTTTGGTGATGTGTAAAATGATAATATTTCAATAAAATAAAAAAAGAAAGGAAATAAAAGTACCTCACATTTTACTAATTTTTCTACCAACTTTTTTAAATTTCTTAAAATGGGGAAAGTAACGAGATTCCAATGTTGTTGGTGTATTATTTATTACTCCCTACGCCCAATTTATATTGACCTATTCTTTTTTGGGGTTATCTCAACCAAGATAGATATTACTAAAAATAAAACTTTTTTTCTTTTTATTTTCTCTTAATTTATTTTATTCAATTAACACATAAAACAAAATTATAAAATTTTATCGTAAGGACAAGGTCATCTTCCTTATAATGAAAGAATTATTAGTATTTAATTTTTTCCTTTTACTATTAATCTTCTTCTTTTATTCACATCCATCATTACTGTTGTTTGAAATTTAAATTATCAAATTTTGCCCTTTTTTAACATTCAGCTTATAATTATTTAGTTCGTAGCATCATTAGTTTGCTAAGAGCTTAAGAATATTTGAAAAAAATTCAAAATATAACAAAAAAAATGAATTGGTAGGCCTCCCAGTCCGCCCTTGTTTACTAGCAACACCAAATGCGCTATGGTGGCCGGGCCGTCTTTGATGGCGGCAGTTTTCTAGGTAATTAAGTATTATATGTTGGAATTATATAAAGGTTTTCATGTTGATTAACCAAGAATAATGAAAAAGAAGCATAAAATATAACTGAAGCGTACTTTAATCCATCTAATATAGAAAATGGAATTCTTTGCAGATGGATATGGATCTTTTACAATCGCGTTCTTTATAATCCTATCTTATATTTATATAAAGGTTTTTGGCCTTTTAAACTAAAAACTTTTCGAATTCGGTTTTTCATAAATCTATGAGATTTGTTTTTAAAACCAAAACTTTCACTTCGTTAGGCCCAACACGACTGAATAACATATTTCCGTGCAAGTGGTCCAACATGGACGATGGGGAAAATGACATGAACCCCGGATTTAGGACCCTAAATGCGTCGTTTTACGGCTCAATCATTTTTAAAACATTACCCAACTCACCTAAAATCGAATTCAACCAAGAATCAATTAAACCCTAAAATCGAATTCAACCATCTTCGTTCATCCTCTCACTTCGAAATCAGGCGTCTTCGTTCCATCTCAGGTAGACAAATTCAAATGTCGTGTTCATCTTCAGACAGAATAATTCCCCTCAGCCATATGACGTTGAGGTAGGCGATGAGGCCAATTACTGGGGATGTCGCCGGAGAGGTGATTGGAGGAGAGGTCGAGTGCTTGGAGATTGGTGCAGTTGGGGAGGAAGGGGAAATGGAGCCCTTGAGAGAGAGGTTAGAGAGAGAGAGAGAGCTTGTAGATGCGGTCGATGGCGCCCTCGAGGAAGGAGGTGAATCCCTGGCAAGGGTTGGCGAAGGTGGATTTGGTCCAGTTCTGGAGATTTCTCAGGGGATCCTGCAGAGATTGGCTAAGGTGGGTGAGGCAGCGCTCGTCGTTGGGATCGGCGGAGGCGGCGGAGAGGAGGAGGAGGGCAGCGGCAATCCGGCCCCAGATGATGCCCATCATTCTAATCTATCTTAACACCTAAAGAAAAGAAGATGCGCGCCAACTGTTTGTGGAAATGGCAGAGGGGGATTAGAGATAATGGCAAATTCAAATCTCGTGTTCATCTTCGGACAACGAAGAAGATGGTGAAAAAGCCCTAACTTTACGTTTGTCGATTTTTGTGGAATTTGTTTAAGTGTTGGGTGCGTGAATACTTGTTTTTAAGTATTGGGCGTGTGAATAAATGTTTAAGTTGTGTTTTGTTTAAATAAAAGTTATCATTTGTATTGAAACAATTGTATTCATGTAGTATTCGCCAAATAGGATCAGTAATCACTTTAATGACAAATATGATTCAAATTGACACGTAGACAACCCGGGTTTAGCCGTTGACCATCGAGGAAAAACCTAATGAAGTGAAAGTTAGTGGTTTTAAAAATAAATCTCATAGTTAAATGGAAAAATCGAATTGGACAAGTTTTTGATTTAAAAAGCCAAAAACCCTTATATAAATAATACCCTTTATTTCTGTTAGGTCAACAAATAGAAAATCTTATATAATATCTACACTTATTTCTTTAACAAATAAATGTACTTTAGTCTAAACTTTAATCTCTATTAAACCATTTTAATTGATTAATTGAAAGATAGTCATGCACGTTAAATACGCACGTTTGAAGCCCAAATTTCTAACATTGTATTTCCTTATTTATATTATGTACTAACTAATGTAGTTGAGAATTCTATCAAGCAAGTTAATGTAATATAACCCTAGAATACATAGATAATTATATATATAGGGGAGTGATCAATTGCTAACTCATCATTTAATTGTTAACTACAACTAATTTAAGGTCATAAGATTTTAGAAAACGTGTGTGTCTACAATTTGCCACGTGTAATTTTTATTTTTATTTATTAAATCGAAAAGATTAAAAAAAACTCCAAATTAGAGTTTTCGATGAAAATGTCAATATATGTTCCAAAAATATAACCACAATGCTTTGAGAATGTCAACACAATGCTTTAAAAGTTAACACATTGCTTATATTGACATTTACATGTATTATATTGATATATTTTATATCTTAGTTGACATTTACGATTATCGAAAAATTCTCAAAAAAAATTCAAATTTTGACGTCGGAACATATGCATGTAGGATATCGTTGAAATCCTTATAAAATTATCTTTAATTTGATATATGTTATATGAATTTAAAGTTTTAGGATTTCTTTTAAAAGTTAGTTATAACTAATTTTATAGTTAATTGACATTAATACCGCTATTGATATTTTTTGGAATTAATTCTATGAACTTATTGACGTTTTTGTTGATCGTATTGACATTTCAGATTGATGATATAGGCCTTTAATTTAAATATCCAATAGTTATTATTTAGTTATAGTTAGCAATTAAGTATTGAGTTAGCAATATAACACTCCCCTATATATATACTCGTAGTACTAGCAGTATTTACATAAGTCCTGATTTGATATATTTAGTCTTCCATGACCCTCTCCACTAAATAACATCCCTATTTCTTGAAAGAAAAGTTTTATTTAAGTCATGTTTTGTA
This sequence comes from Salvia hispanica, assembly GCF_023119035.1. NCBI lineage: Eukaryota > Viridiplantae > Streptophyta > Magnoliopsida > Lamiales > Lamiaceae > Salvia > Salvia hispanica. The sequence goes on along the minus strand of NW_025952696.1, from coordinate 103,473 downwards.
TATATTAAGTGTATCACGTCCCTCTCCAATAATTTAACATTCCATGATCTTCATATTCAGATAAAATAATACCAAAATATAATTTAGAAGTGAGTTGTGAGATTATTTTAATCATAGATGATTAGTTATAACTAATTATTTCATGATCATCCATTTAAGATTGAGTTATGAGATTGAATTTCATAAACCAAACACATCATAAATTTAATCTCTAATACAATCTATGCAAATAACAATTAACTCACCTATGTATGCCTGTCCAAATTCCATTGGGAGGATTTAATCCGTAAACAGTTGACCCCACATATATATGCCTGTCCAAATTCTTTTGGATCATTTAATCAGTAAACAGTTGATGTATAAGTGTGTTGGAAGAATAAATAAACATGCGTTAAAATGAGTGTTATTTCCTGGAGAATGCACGCGGTTGCGTAGAAGATTTGTATGTTGACGGACCAAAGTCTTTTTCCTTTACTTATACTCCTCCGTCCCAAATAATTTGAGATAACTTTATTTAATACCAATTTTAAAATGCTAATGGAAATTGAGTTGAAAAAGTTGATAGGATGTGGATTACTCTTTTAAAATATTAATTTTATAATAAAATGTGAGTAGAAATGAGTTAGTGGAATATGAGGTCCACTACCAAAGTGAAGTGGACAAATTATTGGACAATAGAAATGGAATATTAGGTCGAATTATCGAGCGCGAGGAGTAAGACTTAAATGGGGCTAACCTGAAATGACATATATCATAAATAATGAGATATTTCAAATCAATTTTTATACTGCTATATTTTTAGATTTCACACTCAGTGTGATTTAAGATTCAGTTTATTTTTCTCATACTAACTTCACATTGGCTATTAATCCCTTATTGATACATGTCACACTTGGAGATATAAATATTATAATAATTATATAAATCCCTTATTCAGAATTAAATAAAATGCAATTCTACGTGTCAAAAAATCGACCTTCATCTCTTCCTCTCACTTGCATCTCTATTTTTGAGGGGAGTATTATTTAGAATCAAATTTAGTACTATCAAATGACAATTCGTTTTTGGGATATATTAGTAGTAGTATTTCTTAAAGCAATCCAACTATTTATAAAATGACAAATTACTTGTAAGTACACGAATCATGTTTAAATTTGAGATGGCCAAAAAGAAAACATGCGTTGTGCAAGATGAAAAATCAGAGGAACATACTATACTTTTCAAACATATACTTTTCAAATAAAAGATTTACTTTTCAAATAAAATATACTACTATGCACGAAGGATTTGTATATTTCTTAGGAATTCTCCATTACATGCTCTTAATGGAAGGTTTTGTATAGGGATGTCAATGTAGCAAACCCAGTGGAGCGCCAATAGTCCGCTAAATTTACGAGTTAGAGGTTGAAAATTTCTAACCCGATAAAATTACAACTCGATTAGCCGCACCCGATTAACTCAGAACCCGTTAGGGCGACCCGAAAACCCGATGGGTCCGAAAACCGATAAAATTTTTATCGTTCTATTTGTTTGACATAATTCGACACTTCATTGGTTATTTTATAATATAGATTACTAAATAAATAACATTCATTTTTATATATTAAATATATAAATTATATGTTAAATTTTTATTAACGTAATAATAGATATATAAATTAGAAACTTCAAATTCACTAAAAAATATATATTTAAATTTCAACATGCTTTAAAATTTCTTGATGTTTATGTTTTATTTTGCATAAATCTCAAATATTAGTATTTGATCATGTTTATGTTTGAGTTTAAGCACATATTTCAAATTTATCATAATTAAATATTTTACATTTTATAAATGTAACTAATTTTCACCATTATTTATTTGATTGACGCATTTTAATTTTATCTATAAGACAATCACGGTAGCCCGAAACCCACTTTTAGTAGCGTTGAATTTTATAACAAAAATCACAACCCGACAATTCGACCCGATTGACCGCAACCCTGGCTGGCCCGATTGCCATCCCTAGTTTTGTATATATATGTGATATGTATGAGTGGACTTATATATTAGAATTGAAACAAACATACAAAAATGAGAATTTGGTGGGTTGGGCTTATGTTATTGCAAGTAGTGAATTCTGATCCACAGACATGGAGTCTGGGTGATGGGTGCAGCAGTAAAGTACCCAAAGATCCATCTAACTTTGCCACAAACCTCACTGCCACCTTCGCTCAACTCCGAGCTAATCTCTCGGAGCCCAACCATTTTGCCACCGCCGACACAAAAATCTCACCGGACCCTGTTTACGCCATGGCGCAGTGCAGGAACTACTTGTCTCCAACCGACTGCTTGGCCTGCTTCGACGCCGCTGTAATCGCCATCACCACCAAATGCAATTGCTCCAGCCTCGGTGCCCGGGTCGTCTTTGACGGCTGTTTCCTTAGGTAACTTACTCACTAACTTAATGATTGGTACCTACATACAAAAGTATACAACCACTAACTTAAATGTTTGGTACCGACATACAAAAGTATTTATTTGAGGCAGTTACAACCACTAACTTAATGATTGGTACCTACATACAAAAGTATTTATTTGAGGCAGGTACAACTAGGTATGTCAATCTAGGTCAAATCATGGATCAACCTGAATAACCCCCTAAAATTATAGGGTTAGGCGAAAATGCAACCTAAATGCATAATAGGGCTACATGGGCCGACCCGTTCGGTCGGGTTATGCGAGCTGCAGGCGGGTTTGGGTTAGTCCATGGGTTGATAATTTAAAATAGAAATATAATTAAAATTTTGGATTATATAATTATATTATGTATATGCAGCAATATCAATATTAAACGCAACATTGATATGAATTAGATATGGTAATTATGTTTCTCTCTCAAATTGAAAGTTAGAATTTATTTCTTGGGTACACAATGAAGAATGTCATTCAACTCCATTGAAATGCATGATTTCCATTTAGTTGTACTCAGATTCACGGTATGTTTATGTATTTTGTTTCAATTTTCAATTTTATTATTTTTTTCTCTTGTTCACTTTGATAATACTTTATTATTTGCGATAATGCTGTTTTTTATATAAGTTAGAATATTGGGATTTGATAGAAAGAAACACATAAGATCACGTTTGACTCGAATAGCTCGTGGGTTAGCTCGAAACCCGAAGATTTAGGGTTAGCGAAAATTTATAACTCAAAAATCACAACCCGAATAATCCGAACACAAATAACCCGACAACCCGAGTGGATTGGCCCAAACCCGAGCGGGTTAGCCCATTGACATCCCTAGGTACAACTAACTAACTAACTAGCGAATGATGAGTACCTACATACAAAACTATTATTTTGAGGCAGGTACGAGAGCTACAACTTCTACCAAAGGACAAGCGAGCAATGGCTAATATGTGATGATGTTTCGTCCGGCAGCCGGTTTCTTGGAAGAGAAAACTAGATTGCTGAGTGACCTTGAAGTGGCAACTCCGAGGATGAAAGAGTATTTTGCAGCAAGTCAACGAAATACATTTGTTTATGCGGTCGCGCAGTGTACTCTCACAGTCACGCGACTCGGCTGCCAAGGTTGCTTACAGGCAGCATATAATAGTTTGCAGAACTGCAGTGATGCAACGGGTGGAAGGGTTACCGATGTTGCCTGTTTATGAGATATTCCAATCAATCTTTCTTTCCCGATGATCAGACAACACCTATCAAACTACCGGAAAAGGTAGTTAATAGTACTCTATATGTCCCTCTCAGAACTAAGACGTACTTTTTTTTTTTTTAATTAAAAAGAACACCTTTATTCTCTCTCTTACTTTATCTGCAGTGAATCGACTAAAGGCAGCTGATAGGGGGAACGGTTGGAGGTTCCTATATTTGTAATTGTAGCAACTGCTCTCATGTGGTTCAAGTTTTCAAGGCACTCAGAATGCTCTAATAGGTTCATTATTTACCTCTCATTCTATTTTTGGATATATAACTGGCTATACTTCATAATCATTCTTTCTTGTCGTGATTGTATTTCAGCTAATATATTGGGGCTACGCAGTTGCAACTTCCAAATAGATATAGCTACCTGATTTGAAAGAAGCAACAAACAATTTCAGTGAGGAAAATAAAATAGGACAAGGTGCTTTTGGTGCCGTCTACAAGGTACTGGTTTTAATATGTTTGAAAGTATACGAGAATTGAATATAAAATTTTTTTTTTTTAGGTGTGCGATCAAATACTATATGTTAAAATATCAACACAAAGACATCAATTTATCAATTTTCTTGTTTGATAAACTTATGCCTTTGTGTTGATATTTAAATTTATATGTTGTATTGATATAATTATGTCTTTATGTTGATAATTGAAAGTTATTAATTATTACCGTAAATTAATTAGACACTAACGTAACCCATTTTTTTTATATGCATAGATGTACTTCTCGTACTATTATTTTTCTATATATTCGTGTTGTTTGTGCGAGTGCATATGTTGTGTTTGTGCATGTGTATTGTGTGCGTGTGTGTATGATTGTGAGATATCTAATTTACACCTATTTGGAATGTCTTTGTGTAGGCGACGAGAAATGACACGTTGTAGCAGAAGAAGTTGGATATGAAACATAGTGGAGCAAAGGAAGATTTTGAGAGCGAAGTTAGACTTATTAGCAATGTTCATCATCGCAACCTAGTCCGTCTCTTGGGATGTTGCACCAAGGGATTTGACCTGCTTCTTGTTTATGAGTTCATGGAGAAAAAAGCCTTGATAGATTCTTATATGGTATGTTCGGTTCATATAAAATGTTAGGTGAGTTTCTATCTTAAAATCAATCGGTGATAAGTGAGAAATAGCCCATGAGAGTCGCCATAATCTTAATAAGTGTAGTTGTATGTGAAACTTATATAGTTGTTTCTTCCTCTCTTTACACTAAATTGAGATATTTTTCGTTTTTCTTGAATAGGTCAAAATCGAGGATTGTTGAGCTGGAAACAACGCGTGGATATAATATTTGGAACGGCAAAGGGGATTGCGTTTTGCACGAGGATTACCACACCACCATCATACATCGAGACATCAAACCGGGCAATATCCTACTCAACAATCACTTCCAAGCTAAGATTGCGAGATTTTGGTTTGGCGAGGCTTCTCCCGAGAATCGACACATGCCGCACTAATTTTGCGGGCACATTGTAAGTGTTGTCTCATTCTCATCACTCTATATCTATTTGTCTATATAATATATATGTATACATATACATGATTAGGGAGGTATACTTAATAAAAAACCTTATTTATAGAGTATTCTGTCCTATCACCAGAAAATTGATTAGTGAATTTATTCCTGAGTAAGATGGGTATCGACATCCCATGGCATTTTCAGAAGGTCGACATCTCTTCGAATTGTGATGCTTGAAATCATCACGCGTAAGATCCACGATGTCACCCAAGATTCCACCTATGAATATTTACTTAAAGAGGTAAATACTCAAATTAACATATAAATGTGCAATCAATCATTTTAAGGGCATGGTCCTAATTATATTGCAATGCATGGAAGTTATACGAGAAAGACACTCACCAAAACCTAGTTGACGTGGCATTGAACTTGAACGAATATCAAGTGGAAGAAGTGAAAAATGGTCGAGATTGCTATGCTTTGTGTACAATGCCTTCTCGAGGCCAACCATGTCCGGGTCATTTTCATGCTTTCGCGATGGATCCATTGGGGTGCAGAGGGCTGTCCGAACGCCGTCTTTCGGTTATGAAGTTGGAGTTCATGTTGATAATGGCAGTTGCTTTCTACACAAGAATCCTCGATGCCACTACCTTACTCACTCGCGAGTGGCAGATCCGAAAAAATAAACTCGTTGGGTCGGATATACGAAGAATATCATTGTAGTATTCTTATTTTGTCTGTCTTCATATCTGTTCTCGTCGTCGTCCTACTCATCATCTTGTACTAAGTAATTAAACTAAAATATTATCTCCGTTGTAAATTCTCCTTTTCATACTCGAATGTGAAATCGAAATATGTGGTAATTGTTTGAAATAACATGTATCTTTCTTGCTTATATACTCCACAAAAGTTTGAAATTGTTAAAGAAAAAACACAACTTATATGAACAAAAGCCTTGTACAATAATGTGGTGAATTGACAATAGTGAATCGTGATAGAGTAGTTAATATCCAAAGCCAAATATTAAGGTTCAAGTTTACCATGATACAATCCTTTAAGACTTTTATAGCCTTTTTTTACTTCTTAGACTTTAAGGTTAATTTAATAAATACTAAATTACTGACCTTGGTCCTACTTCTTATATATTGTGTTTATAATAAGAGGTGCAGTAGAAACTGAGTTGGTTGGAATTGTGACCACCTACCAAAAGGTTCAGAATTTGAAAGACGCAGTTTCAGTTTTAGGGTTATCGATTAGGTAAAAATGCGGACAAATTTTCGTGGACGAGTGAGTAATTCTAGAAATTTCAAGGTTATTTTAGTCGAATATACAATTCTACTTACCATTTACTAACTCACATATTAGTGTCCTCTCCATTATCTCTTTCTTAGCTCGTGTGTCTCTCTTGCAAACATGCAAGCACAAACACAAAGTATTTTGTCCACTTAGGCATAGAGGCACGAAGTATACTAGCATCTACAGGAGCCATCTCCCATTAAACAAAAGAAAATTTCATTGTAATTTCTCAATTCGAGAAACTTCATAACGTAGCTCTCGTGGAAAAAACATGTGAAAAATGTGGGAGACTTTTGAGGTGGCCAAGACCTATGGCCTTTCATCTTGGTAACTCCCCAAATGCATTAAGAGATAATCTTGATTGCAAGGCCTTTAAAGTGCTTTTCTAGCCTATAAATAGGCTTGATCTTGGAGTGGAGAAACACAACAACATACACTTTCTACTTTCTCAAGCTCTCTACATCATAATGTGCATTCATAGAAGCATTGCATAGCTCGATTCTCGGAACTCCATCAAGTTCGCGGTGCCTAGCGGGTTTGAGGTGCTTCTACACGCTAGGAGGAAGTCGTTTTATCTTTGGGGCAATACGTCTTTCCCGTGAGCACTAGCCGTAGCGTAATTTGTCTTGGGGAAAAGAGGGCTTTCCTCAACTCGACTTATTGGTGGTTTGTTTTATTTTATTTCCGTTGTAATTTCCTTTCCCAGTTATAGTTGTTATTTTCCCGATTGTAATAGTTAGAGACGCCGTCACGGCTTGGAATTTTTATCCCTTTATTTCTAACCGCTCTTATTTCAGAAATTGCTATTATATTCATCGACGTTACATAATATTGGATTGAAGCATGCTAATTTTTCTATTTATTAAGGTTTTTTCTTTTATTTTTTCCCTCACAGAATTTATAAGTAAACCAAACTACACTACTCAATTGTGAAATCGATTTAAAATAAGCCATAGGCGTGTATTTTAGTGAGAATGAAGTGCGTATTTTTGGTGCAATACAATATTTTTCTTTAATTTTTGAAGTTATTAAATTAAACCATGGGTCGAGCGTGTATTTTTGTGATCCTATTGACTTTTTTTTAAAAGAGTTGTCTCAAAATCTTGACCCACTTCGATTGGTACATCTGGAACGACTCTACCTCCGATGAGAAGAAGAATCATCAATCAAATTAAAAATAGATATCGAGATAATTCAACCAATTAACTTATAAAACACATGTTTTGTTTTTTACAAAAATACATAAATAATAACTTTACACCCAAAATCAACCCTCGAATTTTCCCAAATTTCACACCCAGATTTATTAAGCAAAAAAAAGTGATATTTGAATAAAATTTAACGAAGGCGGCGGCAAAGGGAGAGGCCATCAGCGATGGAAAGATGAGCAAGTTGGATGCGAGAATCTTTAGCCAAAAAGGTGTTGAGATTCCTAAGAAAGATCCGTTCCTCACCAATCTGATCCTTCCATTCCTGGGTTAGATCCTCATCAGCCAATGCGACAGTGCCGGCCCACAGGGTGTTGTCGTAGGCGATCAGTCCTCCCACCCTCACTACTTTAGCAGTAGCTCGTGATAATTAATGTAGTTTTCTTTGTCGGTATCCACAAATGCGAAATCAAATGTCCCTTCTTCTCCCTGTAATTAATTAATTTCACTTTACAATCAACTTGTTTCCCTCATACTTTAATTTCAAATTAATATAGAGTGTAGCACTCCACTATTTAATTATATTATCATTGATATAAATTATTTATTTAATTAAAAGAGGAAATGGACTCACAGTATGAAGTAATTGGTTAAGAGCCGTGACTGCGTCTGAATTAATGAATTGGATCTTATGAGTCACGCCAGCTTTCTCAATAAATGGCAGCCCAACCTCGTATGCTTCTCTATCCGGATCAACTGCAATTATCTAAATACAATGTTTTTTAAAAATTGGATCAGTAAGCAAACCAGCAAAGCTATCAAAATTTACGCTTGTAACAAAACACAAAATTCAATAATCATTTTTCACAATTTCCAACTTTGATTCAAGTCATCAAAGTCATTATTAAGTACACTATTAACTTCATTTTTTTTAAAGTACACTGCCAAAAAATCTACTCCGTATAAGATTTTGTCAAATTCTAGTGTGTTCTGTACAAAATTACAAAATTAATCATAAAAACTTATACAGTTTGAATTTGTTTAAAATTAACACGCCGTGAATAATTCTAGTACTATATTTTAACCAAATGATTTTGATTATAAGTACTTGCATGTCTTATTGTAAATTCTTTCATTCCCTTTCTATCCCTTCTTCATAATTCCCTGGTCATGATTTACCGAGCAATGTCATCCTTAGCAGCGCGTGATGTGACAGTGGTATCGAGCCTAGGTTTCCTTTCCGCTCGAACCCATGAGTTTTCCTTCTTAAATGGTCTGGACTTGTTTCACTAAACTATGTATCGATTCGACCAAAGCTCGCACCAATTCATCACACTCAACGAAAAGAGTAGATGAATGAGGAATATCGTCTTATGGATCACGATGACAATTTTAACCACCAGTACTTACTTGGAGCCCCAATTTTTTTTTCCTCTTTCTGACAAAGAATTTGATTGACTCATATTTCGAGAGTAATGTACCATTTTGTTCACTTCTTTCTGCACCAAGTGGTGGTTCATTTTCAGTACGCATAAATTTGGGTCTTGTCCTCATCTTTTCAAACGCCATTCATTGACGACAATATTCTTTGACTCGTCCCTTGTAAGAGTAGTGACTTTCATGAGTTCTACCAACAAATCTCATCTCTGAAATAATTATACCTATAAGGCAGTTAACTTTCAAGTATAGCATATTGTCTTGAATATCTTGTTGACCGTTCTCTTTCTCAATATATGATTTGTAAATTTTCTTCTTATAAATTTAGGATTTGCCTTTGCCACAAGCCTCTTACACGTATCGCCTCCTGTTCAAATTCTTATGCCACTCCAAGTTCAAATTTTGAATTTTACTTTCTCCCTAAGAGAGTTGCTTGTATTACCTATGAAAGATTTGGAAAGCCATCAAAATTTTTTCATTATTTTATATTATGATGTGATGAATCAATAGTCAATACAACTTCACAACAACAACCTTATTTTTGAATTCCTCCATTTATTGGGTATGTCGAGGCTTACTTTGATAGATAGACCCTCCAATATTTGCTCAGCTTTTTCAAACTTGATTTATCAACTAAATTGACAGTCAACTATGAGAATTTAGATTCTATTCATTCATACCCCACTTTCATAACTATTCCGTCTTCCAATCTCTGCCAAAGGAAATTTTTATTAAGCTCTATGGGTATAGCTTAAACCTTGTGAAAGTATGCGTCTCTCTTGACTGGGCGTAATGAACCCAAATTAAATCTATCCTTGAAGAAGCTCAGTTGTTACAAGCTATATGTAAGAGGTTGTTACGAAAACCCACGATCGCTTGATCAGACTAGTGACAACTGTTTTAACCTTCTAGATAACCTTGGAATTATTTCAAAATTCAAATTCCCTTTCAGGATCAACTCAATTTATTCAAGATAAGACTGGTAAATCCCTGAGTTTCCTTCATGGGGCATGCACGAAGGACAATGCTTTAAATCTTTTAAGTTTCACAAAAGAAGGAAGTGCCCTTAGGTGGACATGCACAAATGTGATGCACCGACCAGAAGGATCGACATAAGTAGAACAAGAAGTTTTATATATGCCACGACTAAGTACCATTTGCGATGACCCTCTAGAAGAGCGAAAGTACATTATATACATAGATAGTACGCAAAAAAAAAAAAAAAATAGATGTAAAAGTCCTCGTAGATCGTTACATCTCGTAGATTCTTACATGCATAAGTAGTTGATTGATCGATATGTGAATGTAAATCATGTCGAATTGAAATTTAAATGGGAGAAATCGACAAGGTCAAAACAACCGACACAATGCTCACAAGCGCAAGTAATGGAGATGCAACCTTGGCAGACCCCCAGCTACCTTATCTGTCGCAACAACAATAACCCCGACGACCGAGACTATCCAAAAAGGCCCACGCCTATGTTTTGAAACAAAAGAGCCAGAAAGGGGCAAGAGAATGTAGCAAGTATAATCATACTCTTTGGTATAACGATTATTCTCATATATGATACAAGCGCTTTTTTTTCTTTTTTCTTTCACACCTTCACATCAGTACCTTGCGTAGAGGCCTTAGACTTCCAAACGAAGCAAGTTAAGCATAGAATAAGAGTCTTTCGCCAGTAAGAAGAATTGCAGAGATCAGACGTGTTTGCTTGAATGTCGAAGTCATGTGGGGAAAACTTAAGATCACGACAAATATAGAACACCGACATGATCCTAGTATGGATCTACTAACCGAGAACTACACCACTAAACTATGTAACCACGACCAATTTCTTTCTCCCAGGAATAGAACCAACATTTCCCATGGAATCACCACGAATAAGCAAAACTCCATAATAACCGCCTTACAACCGCGACAGTTGTACGAATAGTTTACCTGGCCAACTTTGTGGCGTGTGAGTTCTCAGATGTATTTCTCGACGATCTACTTCGCTTACTCGTAGATATGTCATTAGAATTCAATATCGATCTTGAACCCGGATCTGCACCAGTGTCAAAAGCTTCGTATCGGATGGCTCCTAAGGAATTGGAGGAACTAAAGCTGCAACTTCAGGAACTTATGAATCTAGGTTTCATCAGAGCGAGTGTCTCGCCATGTGAAGCACCAGTACTTTTTGTAAAAAGAAAGATGGGTTACTAATAATGTGCCCAGACTATTGAGAGTTGAGCAAATTGACCTCAAAGAATAAATACTCGTTTGCCAAGAATTGATGGCTTGTTTGATTAATTTCGAGGAACTAGTGTATTTTCAAAGATGGATTTAAAGTTCGGCTACCACCGACTGAAGATTCGACAATATTAGAGCCCAAAGACGACTTTTCGAACCTGATATAGCCACTACAAGTTCATGGTGATGACCTTCGGCTCAACAATTTCGTCTGCAATATTTATGGTCCTCATGAACTGTGTACAACACCCATAACTCAACAAATATGTATTAGTATTCATAGACGTCGTGCTCATCTATATAAGAAACAAGAAGAAACACAAGGAAAACATACCGATCACATTGGAAACACTAAGATCAAAAGTTGAATGTCAATTTTAGCAAGTGTGAGTTCTAGATCAACGCGTTGAACTTCCTCTGCCATGTTTTGACTGCCAAAGGAATCCAAACGAATCCCACAAAAAGTAGAGATCGTGCCGAATATAGAACCCCTTACAAAACTCAATGAAATATGAAGCTATTTCAAGACTGGAAGTTTGAAAAGAGTTTTCATTAACTGAAGAAGAAGTTGACCACGTCACCATTTTTTTTGAGTTGTCCCAAGACTGGAGATAAGCTATGTAGTTTACTTCGATGCGTCAAGAAATGGACTCGGCTGTGTCATCATGCAAAACGGAAGAGTAATAGCATATGTACCGAGCAGGTTACACAAGCTTAATTACCACCCACACGATTTGGAATTTAGCTACTATGGTTCCCGCCTTAAAGATTTGGTGACACCTCTATGGAGTTCGATGTAAAAATTTCACAAATCACAATAATATCAAATATTTCCATGACCCAGACTTGAAAATGAGAAAATATATATATAGTTGGAACTAGTGAAAGATTACGATTGTGGCATCAACTACCATCCCGGCAAGGCCAATGTAGTGGCCGATGCTCTAAGCCGAATAACGAAGCACTTGGCAACCATGTTCACCCAAGAGGAAAAAAAAAAAAAAACAAAAAACAAAAAAACCTACGAGAATTCAACAAGCTCAACTTAGAAATGATGACTGCCCCAGAAACGGTAGAAGCAAGGATAGCTACTCTAGTGGTTAGCCAGAATTGAGAGAGCATATTATCGTTGCACAAAGGCAGGACGAAGGCTTGGAAAAGATACGGGTAAAAGCAAGGACCGATGGAGGTGAGAACTACCCCGAAGAGGTAGATAACACCCTCACTTTCGGAGGGAGGTTGTGTACGCCCAAGGATAAGAAACTAAGAAACAATATTGTGAGTGAGGCTCATGACACACCCTACACCACAGACCCTGGGAGTACGAAGGTATATCAAGACCTAAGGCGAAATTCTAGTTGGACAGCATGAAAAGATGCATTGTATCATTTGTGGAGAGATGTTGGGTTGCCAACGAGTTAAAGCACTACATCAACAACCTTGCGGGAGACTACAACCTTAATAAATAAATAAATAAATAAAATTCTGAATGAATGTGAGAACTTTTAACCATAGATTTTGTGACGGGTTTGCCAAAGACTAATCGAGGGAACACCGCCATTTGGGTGATCGTGGATCGCCTCACCAAGAGTGCTCGTTTCTTGCTTATTCCAATTACTTACGGATCCGAGAAGTTGTCTCAACTTTATGTGAGGGAAATTGCGCGCCTTCATGGTATCCCGACCTCAATCACGTTAGATTAAGATGTGAAATTCACTTTGAAATTTTGGAGAAAACTACAAGAAGAACTCGATATGAAACTAAACTTCGGCACTGCGTTCAATCCACAATCTGGCGGATAATCGGAGGGAACGTTTCAGACTCTTGAAGATACGCATCGAGCTGTCGTGCTTAACCGAGGTGGAAGCTGATGCAATCCTATTGTTTATAGAATTTTTATTATCTACAACAATAGTTACGAGACGACCGTTAATATGACACCTTACGTAATGTTATACGAGAGAAAATGCAAATCGCCGCTATATTGAAACGAAATTGGTGAAAGAAAGATGTTGGGTCTTGAAATGGTCAACGAGATGGCTCAAGTCGTGCGACAAATCAAAGGAAGGATCAAAGAAGCACAAGACCGACAAAGGTCATACCTAGATGCTCATCAGACCGACATGTAGTTCAAGTAGGAGACAAGGTTTGCTTGAAGGTCCTTCAGAAGGGATAATACTTTTTGTGTGTGAAAAAAAAAAAAACAGAAAAAAGGCTTAGATCTTGTTTAATTGGACTCTATATTTCATTTTTGTGTGTGTGACATATTGTTTGGCGATGCCACCAAGTTGTGGAAATGTCCAAAAAAATTTTTTTCCCATGTTTCGAAGCTACGAAAGTACGTGTACGACCTGAAGCATGTGATCCACCACAAAGAGATTATATTAAACTGGACTCGAGTTACAGGGAGAAGCTCGAAGCAATCCTAGACAAAAATATAACACTAAGGAACAAATCTATCACTCCAATGAAGGTGTTGTGGAGGCATCATGGGTACGAAGAAGCTTCATGAGAATTTGAAAACAAAATGAAAGAGAAATTCCCATAGCTGTTCGAATAGACCCTTACAAATTTCGGGACGAAATTTTTGTAAGGGGGAAGGAATGTAACACCCGCCCTTTTTATTCCTAAGAAATTTGGAAACTAACCTATTAATTAATACGTATATATGTTTCGGGTCTAATTTTTCTTTTACTTCTCGTTATGATTAATCGTCGTGATGTATTTTTTTTAGTAGTATTATCACAATAGATGTAGTTTTCTAAAATAAAAGTTCGTACACGAGTTCAACGTTTGAGTAGAAATAAAATAAATATAAAAATACTTTCCACGCCCTCCGAGTCTCGCTAAATAGTCACGCCTTGAACCCCGATACCTACACGAATGGATAAGAAGCATGTTAAATCAAGACGAGACGATCGACGAAAGCACATCACATCAAACACGCTTATCAAACGACGGCTCACGTTTTCCAAATGACGGCTCACGTCTTTTTAAGGGACGAGACATAATATTCTTGCCATTTATGGTATTGTGAATGATTGATTGGACAACTTGCCTCATTTGGCAAAAAGTCCATGACTCTTGGACGATGCATTGCCTTCCTAAACCAAGCTATTAACCATGTAAAGCCATGCATTCTTTTCCTCTATAAATACTACACCACTCCTTCACCTACACTTTTGCTTCAACACTAGATTTCTCTAAACAAAATCTCATTTCAACTAATGATGCTAGCAAGTGCTTGAAGAAGAAGGATTTATTCTCTACACACTACATTCTTCTTTTTCCTTAAGGTAATTATCCTTAAACATTTGATTTCTTAAGCTTTTACTTCACTTTTGCATACTTTTGCATTTCATTACATCATGTAGTAAAACTTATCCAATTACTCTCATCTTTATCACCATTGTTAGACCAAGCTTTTCTCACAACTTTCATGCTCAACTTAGACCTTGAACATTGGACTCTTAGTCAATACCATTTTCATAGCAAGAATCTAGCAACACAGTGTATTAGCTTCTAAATCATCCTTATGCTGGAATCTCTAGAGCAAGTTCCAACAACACCAAGCTTTCATCATCTATCTCAACTCTAAGTAATAACCAACCATAGCCACTGCCCCAATGAGAAGGAACTCAAGATGGAAATTAGATAACAGAGAGATAAAGAACTTAGCCTTTAAGAGTGCACCGATGGACACCGAGCTACCGGAAGGCGCCGCTGCTGTCACCCGGAGCAGCCACTGCTGCTGCTGCTGTCACTGGGCGGCAGCCGCCGCCGCTGCTATCTCCGGCAGCCATCCACGACGCACACCGCTGCCCCGAAAGAATCACGCTGCACCCTTCCCCCCCTCACTCGACGAATTGGTGCGTGAAATCGAACTAAGAGTGAGGAATATGTGTGTGTTTTTAATCGTGAGTTTAAGTAGAGAAAAACCTACCTGAAAGTGGACGACGGCGGCGGAGATCCTGTGATGGGTGGACGCCGGCGACGGAGTTTCTTCTCCAGGAGGCGGCCGAACTCCGTCGGCCGAGAAAGATAGAGAGATGCCGGGAGAGAGAGAGAGACGAGGCAACGGCCGGCGTCGCTCGCCGGCGACGCCATGACCGGCGCGACGGTAGAAAGAGAGAGGGTGAGAAACGTCTGATTCAAAATCTGATCTTGAGTTTTATTAGGGTTTCTTTGATTTTAAGTATTTGGGCCTCTCTTTTGGGCCAATTAATTTTGTGGAATAGTCTCCTAATTATTCTAGTATGGGCCAATAGTTTGAGGAAAGGGAAAAAAAAAAAAATGGGCTTTGAGCCTAAGTGAGGAAATGGGCTTTATCTCAAAATTTTGGGTTTGATATCACTTAAAATGTTGAAGCCTTTAAATAATTAATCATGTGATTAATTAATACTTTATCCTTCTTAATTAATTAATTTCTTGAAATTAGGAATGTATGAGCTAAATGAATCCTCTCCCAAAAATTTATTTATTTACTTTAAGGTCTCTTATAAAATAGGGATCCCCAATTTAAATGGAATGAAGTTATCTTGATCGAACCCCGAACATAGGATGCATACTCCTTGTAGGATCATTTCATGTCATGGACCTTATGTATGTTCATAAGACTAATTTAAATCATTATACTCTTTCAAGAAGGGCATGCTCGCGGAGTTTGATTTCCAAGGCCAAGCTTTTGTAGCATTTTATTCGGAAGCTTTGAGGTGGGCTTTATATCCAACACATTAAGTGTGGATAAAATTATCAAATATATTAAATGATTTTTGTTTGATAAAATCGCACTTACTTTTTTAAAATGTTATCGTGCCATAAATTATTTGTTTTATGATGTCTATCTGCTTGGCGATGCCAAATGAATGAATGAATGAATGAAACGAATTCGGCTCCAATAGGACCAAGATCCTATTCGAGTTAGTGTACACAAAGGAATGGACCGTGAGTCATCGTAAGGGTTGGCCGGTCAATGTGATCGTGGAAGGTGGCCACCTTCCCGACACACAATGAACTATCAGATATGGCGGATTGATGGAATGAACTTAGCTTGATCAAGCGAACTTTATGAAAATGAACTTAGTAAGCTCGGGCCTTTAAGAAAACCCCGTGTGTTACTGTGATGGCATGATAATGACTTTTTCTTATATATGTGTAACTTTTGGCAATGTGTTCACTGAGTACCTCGTACTCAGCCCTGCATGTATTTCTAAATGTGCAGGTTGAGCAGTGATGAAATGGTGGCTGAGTGGAGTTGGTGGTCGTCTCATCTCTTTTGTAGGGTTCTTGTGGCATATGTCTTCACACATATGGCCATGTGTTTACAACTCCTTCCGCTGTGCACTATTGTAGTATTATTTACTAGATGGATCGTAAGAATAATGATTAGTAACAAGTGACTGTGTCAAACACTCTTTTAAATTTCATCATCTTTCGTTGTCTTGTGAACCTCCTTTGTCTTATTAAGAAGTATGTGATTGTCTTATCGTTATTTCTTTTATCCTCTTTCTATACCCTCTTCTTATTTCTCTCCCCTAGTCATGATTCACCGAGCAATGCTATCCTTAGCAAGGTGCGGTCGTGACAGTAACCCATTGACAAAGCCCATAATACGTTGCACATATTCAACTCAATAGCAATATTGCTGGTTTTCTGCGTGGAATGCTTAATAATGGCATTAACATGGTGAGATTTAGTTATGGATTTCCTACTAAGGCTATTGAATACTGTACAACTTGCTAGACGAAACCAGCTATGCATTTTGATAACAAAATATATGCATAATAATATATCTTTAATATTGTATAAATATATATTTTTTATTTTCTACGTAGAAATCAATCTTGACACAACATTGTATTTGTATATATTTGATATTATAGTATGACCTTATTGTTATTTTTTCTTTATAATTACATTTTTCGCTCCTTTTCATTTTTTTAATTATGTTTTTCATTCCTTTCCATTTTCTTAACTATATTTTTCATTTCATTCACCATATTCATTTATCAATTTTGATAAAACATCATGTCTATTTTTAATATAATTAGTATGAACTTATTGATAATTTTTCTTTTTAATTATATTTTCATTTCTTCCATCTGCTTTTATTTATTAATTGCTATGTTTATGTTTTTTAGATGATGTTACCATAATTTTTTTATTTTATATTTTAATCATTACAATATTTTTAATAGTAATGATTAGATTTTTAGTCCATTTATATTAGTACTTTATAATTGATCTATGTTATAAAATTTTTGTTGAAAATATAACCGCCCAATTTCTAGGTTGATTTATTCGAAAGTATTACTATTATTGGTAAAATTAAATGTAGTTTGTTTTTAGCTTTTATTTAATTTTTTTGAAAACTATATAAATTGTCAAAACTTGCTATGCATATTGGTTATTGATTATAATTTTGTTCCTTTTTAAAGTTATGGTAGTATTTAATTGTAGTTTTAGGTGAGATGAATGACTTTAAATAAGGAACAAATTATTTTACCTTGGAGTTCTACTAGAAAGTGATGAGTTGTGAAGAATGAAAGGTTTTAGTTTATAATGACGAGATTGATGGTTCTTTTAATTATAAAGTTTATGTAGTGTACAAAGAAGTTTTTTTTTAAATTATGAGTATTTACCCTTTTGTTTAATTATTTATTGTGATAGCTTTTATCTTCTATTCCATGATTCAACATTTGAACATTATATTCCGTTATTTATTTCAAATTTATTATGTTGCAATGTTGATTTCTATATATGTTCAATTATCATATAACTAAAATTTTGTTGGTTATTTTGTTCATTATTAATAGCGATTCTAATTTTAATTAATTAATTTAAAATTTAAAATTAATATTTTAAAATATCATATTTTGTGCATCGCACATCGGTGATACTAGTAATAATATATAAAAGAAGAGTTTTGAGGGTATTTTGGGAAAGGAAAGGGAAGTTATAGGGGTATTTAAGGAAATGCCAAATAGAGTAAGAATTATATTATAAAATCGGCTTGGCATTAATTACCAAATAAAGGGTAGTTATTTTGCAAGCCTACGTGTGAAGTGAGTGGAAGACTACATGGAGTGGTGGGAGGTTATACAAGGGTTATGTGCATACTACGCCATGCTCAATGAGCTTTCTCACTCAAATTTATGGCTTTAAATATATTATGTCATAGGCAAGCGGATAAACATGTGAATTCTTGAAGCAACTCCAACGAACTTCACAAAAGAGGTAGTGCAACTTTATCCAACAAACTTCATAAATTTTGCTACTGTATCTTGATTGTATTTTTCTAATTCTTGCTACTGATATCAATATCTTAACTATTTTCAGGCTCATGCGCGGATTCCTACTGCCTAAATTAAGGAGATAACATTGCTTAACAGCCTTGATTATATCATAGTAAGTTAAGCAAGTGAAATATTTTTTTTCTTCTTTACTAGAAATGGAGAAAGTGGACATGATAAGGTTTTGAATAATGAATTGAATATTCATCTCCATAAATGAAGGTTGTGAGAACATATATCTCACAGTAAACATTGCTTAGATGAATATTGATTATGTATATAGATGCTATGTAGAATTCGGAAGTAAAGATGAGTGGTGTTGGTGGTGCTAGATTTTGTAATTTTGTTTCTCATTCGCCAGCCCCCGCAAGTTTTTTTGGCAATTATGATTACTATTAGGTTTTATTATTATTAATTAATTAATTAATTTTGCGTATTAGGTGTATGGTGAGAAGTTGTTTTCTCCTGGCACGAGTGGTATAAAAACTGATGTGGAGATTCTTCTCGATGATGGCCGTGTGAGTCTTGATGGTTTGTGCAGAGTTCCTGGAGTGATGAATGAAGATTGTCCATCCTTAGATCGCAAGAAGAGTGTTGTTTTGAAGAGTGAAGGTGATGTTACTCCGAGTCTCAAGAGAAAGCTGGTTGAAGAGTTCGATGGATCTATTAAGTATTCCAAGAAGAAGCATAAGCTGGTACCGGTTAAGATTGAACCCAAGGATTGAAGGTGTTTTTGTTGATAATGTGATAGACTTATGGGGGTTGTTATTTTGTCGTTTGTCTAAGTATTAGAATATTAGTATTATGTTGGTTTGTATGATTGCTCATCTTTAATTTTCATTTTGTTCTTGAGTCTGATTCTTTCAGACTCAAGAAAGATGAGCAAATATGTATTTCTACGAATTTCTCCTGCTTTAATTATATAATATTGGCAGTTGAGGTTTAATTATCAGTGTTTCCTTTAATTGTTGTAATGTGTTTAATTATTTTATGTAAATATTTGCAGATGTTATTTATTTTGATATTTGACTTATTAGCTTTCTATTTTTAATCTTCAATAGAATAACTTCAAAATTATAAATTGTAAGTCCACAGTGGGTTTTAACTTTTGGGTATTGTTTTATGTAATTAAAGAAATAGTTTTGCATTTCTAAATCATCTATTGATTCGAACTTCAAGAAAATGATTTATTAATGTTTTGATACTTTAAATTGTTGTCATCAGAATAAATCTGTTGTTATTAACATAAGGAAATTATGAAAACAATTAAAAAGTCTCTCAAGTTTTGAAGAAAAGGTCCTCCAGAAGTTGTGATCTTATCAGGTGCTTGTGTTTTATTATTACTCATTTTAATTTTAAATATTACCATTAGTTTCGAAAATGTACACCCACTCTCATTTTTGTTGTCTTTTTGTTGGTATATTAATATTTTATGAATTTTTGGTGTTTTCAGCTATATGTATATTGAGAAGAAATTTTTGGTATCTAACCTTAAGAATTAGTTGCAGAGTGATATATTGAATGTATATTGATTGTCTGTTTAGTTTTTGGAACTTATTGTTTCTTTGTTGTTGTTCTTGTGGATTTTGCAGATTTTAGGAGAATTATATTTTTTTAAAACACAAAGTTTGTAAGAAATTTTGTAGTTTTAACATGAGTTACTTTGAATTTAAAAAGGGATTGGTATTTATATATTTTACTTTTCCTTGGTGTGTCTATCTTTGAGAGTGTCAAAACAAATTTTGTTGCATTGAATTTTCTTTTTACGGCATTTTGTTATTAATCTTCTTTGAATTCAAAAATTGACTTAAAGCATTTACAGGGATGGACTCAATGTATAGTTAGACGTGGCAAATGATTTACCTGAATTTTCCATTGATATATAGACATATGGAGTATAATTGTACTCCTAGATAGATATATTTATATTGATTGCTTCTCTTCGTTTGTTTAATAAAAAAGGTTTGCTTGTCTCTCCTTTGACATTCACACCCCCTTACAGCATTATTGTAGTTAATAAAAAGGAAGGCCCAAGGGCCAATTATATATGCAAACAAATATATAGCCCTAGAAAATAAAAAGATTCAAATTATTTTTATAATATACTACTTATATATTGTATTTTTATTATTTATTTATTTTATTTATATGTTTATATATTATATTATTTTTGCCTCTCTAACTAATGTTCCCTGGGTTAGTTGTCTAAATGTTGAGAAATTCCAAGATGCTTCATTATATATTGCAGTTTAATGTAATTGACGTGTCGGTTTTGATAATTTAATGTACAATGATAGTATATATTTGTTGTATTTGTATAATGTATTGTATGTTGTATTTATTGATGTTGAAATTAGTATTAATATTTGTTTATCAGGGGGTTTTTTATTTTACAGGTGGAGATTCAATAGATTCTCATGGATTGGATATTCTTGAAAGATTGTCTAATAATAAATGTTATAAGATTTTTTTAGGTTATAGTTTTAATTTAATTATTATATTTTTTATTATTTATCATTTGTTTTGATTAATTTTATCACTAATAATGTTGTTGTTCTATGTTATTTTAGGTTTAAAGAAAGCTGATGATTAATTTTGGTAGGAAATGGAGTAAAATCTTTATGTATTTTACATGATGTGTTAATTTTTGTTTGTTATGAGAACTTTTTGTATCGATGTTTATTATGATATATTTAGTTATTTAATATTTTCACAAGTGTAACTTTTTAGTATTATTATATTGAAATCAAATGTTATGGATTGTTGTTTTTTGTTAAATAATTAGATGTTTTGGCCAAATATTAGTTGTCATTTACAAATGACAGTAATTTTCTAATATGTAATATTGATTTTACTATTTGTTATAGATTATATATATTTTGTTGTAGGAACACCTCTTAATGAGTGGTTTGTAGTTCCCAATGAATTATTTTATTTTAAATATCATGGGTTCACTGTATAAAATCAATTAGAAGTTAATAGTATATTGCGGTGTAGGAACACCACTTAAGTAGAGGTTTGTATTTCCAATGAATAAATATATTGTATATTAGTCGAACTTATCAATGCGTAGAAAACTCAGCTCGGAAATGAAGAAAATCGAGAAAACTATCAAGTTGGTAACTAACAAATTGTGCAAACCATCAATATTTCAGGTATGTATGTAAAATTAACAGGTATTTAGAAAATATTTTTTTTGTTGTTTTTTTATTTTGTTTAGCTATGTAGATTATTGAATTTTCGGATATGGTGAAATATAAATTGTAAATATTCTATGTGTGTTCGAATATAATTTGTGAATTGAATTTTTGAATATTTTTTTCTTTTCTGGGCATTTTATTTTGATATTTTGTTTTGTTTTAATAGAAATTATATTTTGTATTTACGGAGATCATTTGTTTAATTTATTTAAAATATTTTATGTTAGGTTTTGATATTTATGTATTATTTATATCTTGACTATTTACTAATTAAATTTTTGATAATATATTTGTAGGTAAATCTTCGTTATTGTCTAAAGGTGTTGATATTTGGGAAGGTACTCCCATTCGAAAATTTAAATTATTTGAACATGATTTGAAGTTCACAGGATTCTTGGAATGGTGCTGTTATACATGGTATTTTCGATCTTATGATTTGTTAAGTTAATTTAGATATTTTCATTGTAGTTGTTATTCATTGTAGTTGTTGGCATTATTTCATTATTGTTTTGTAGGTGTTAACATTTTTGGTTTGATTGAAGTTGATCAACGATCATTTTTTAAAAGTTGTAATGACAATGAATTGACTTTTGAAGGTAATATTTACATTTTTGGTTTTTTTTTTTTTCATTTTTTTGTGTTTTACATAGCAATTAATTTTGGCAGGTGTATCTTCGTTAGTATTTAAAGGTTTGGATGTTTGTGAAGGAAGACCTAATAAAAGGTTTAAATTGTTTGATGGTGATCTTAACTTTACAATGCTTCTATAAATGGTATGTTCTATATATATCACATTAGTTATATAGTTTAGTTTTTAAATTTGTCCTTTGAAATTACTCAATTTTTTTTATTAATTAATTATAGGTTCTTCGATACCTTGTGAAAGAGATGGATCAAGGTTTATTGGGTGGAAGCACATATTGGTACTGTTGTTAAGAGTGGTAACTTTTTAAATTATGTTTTGTTTGTTTTGGTATATTCGTGTTATTATATATATGTAAAGTTAACTTTTTTATATTATTTTTTGTGGGTGATAAAAATATAATATAGCATCTACGAGTGGGATTTTAAAAGATGGTGTTTATTGTGATGTAAGAAGTAGTGTGCTTCCATCTACTTCAAAAGCTATTAATAGGAGTTGTGATATGTTGGAACACAACATTTTTCCTGTTGAAGGTAATCGTTTATATGTATTTGTGTGTAAGTTTTTATCTTTGTAAGTTCAAGATTCTTTATTTTATGTTCTTCTTAGTTTTTATTGTTCTTTGTAAATTAATAAACTTATTGTATATAATGCAGGGTATCTCGACGTTGGTGATCCAACTTATGTTTGTTCACATTGTAGTGCTATGTTTTGGTATGATGAAAGGTTGAAAAAGTCTGCTAAAGATAAAAATCCAAAGTTTTCTAGGTGTTGTGTCAATGGAAAAATACAACTACCGAGTTTTGAGATCCACCTATACTTCTCAAGGAGTTGTTTTTGGAAGTGATAGAAAGTGTAAGCATTTTCGAAGAACATTCGTACTTACAATAGTATGTTTGGATTTACTTCTATGGATGGAAAAGTTGATAATAGCATTAATGATGGGCATGGTCCTCCAATTTTTCGTTTGCATGGTCAAAACTATCATCTTATTGGTAGTATGATGCCCGTAGTAGGTTGTCGGCCTAAATTGCTCAGTTGTATATTTACGATACTGGAGAATGAAGTTCTTAATAGAATGTTGGCTGTGAGGTATGAGTTTTTTGTTTTTGGTTGATTTTATTTTATATCTTAATTTTATTACATTAATTTGATTTAATTAACATTATTTTTATTAGGTCGAGAAAGATTTGAATTCTTTGCATGAGAATTAGTTTTGGAAATTCAACAAATGCTTGATGAGCATAATCAATTAGTGAAGTCATTTCGGATGGTCGAGAGAAAAGTTACATGAAATTGATGAGGTTGTGAAATTGAGGTTGATTGGAAAAGGGGGAAAGATGGCAGGAGATATAATTTGCCGGTTGTATCGAAGTATGCATTGATTGTTGGTGATATCGATGAAAATATATGCGATAGGGATATCATAGTTGAACTTCGCACGGGACATCGCAAAAGGATTCATGAGTTACATCCAACATATCTTCCTTTACAAACCCATTGTTGTATGTATATGGTGAAGATGGTTATAGGGATGATATTTGTTTTCGAATCTGTTGTGGGTTTGGGTTATTCTCAGAGAAAAATAAGTGCAAAAGAATATTTTGCATACTACTTGCATGAGAATGAATTGTTTGTCGTTAATTTTGTCATCTCGACGATTGTTTCAACAATTTATTGTGGATGCATACACGATGGTTGAAGCTGGCGATTGAAGTATATCCGTTCTCATCAAAAGAGTTTGCGTTGTGATTTGTATAAAGGTCTCGGATGCGTTGTTAAGTGGTGAAACAGATGGTACTAAATGTGGTATGCGAGTTATTTTGCCTTCAAGTTATACAGGCAGTGTCCGTTATATGATTCAAAGTTATCATGATGCAATGGCTATTTGCAAGTGGGTGGATATCCAAATTTGTTTATTACATTCACTTGCAATCCTAAATGGCCTGAAATTTTAAGGTTTGTTGAAGTAGGGGCTAAAATACGAAGATCGTCCGATGTTGTTTCGAGAATATTTAAGTTGAAGTTAAATAGTATGATCAAAGATTTTCGTTGTAATAAAGTGTTTGGTGACGTAGTAGCAGGTCGATTTATTGTATATTTATTTTATTTGTTTTTTAATTGTTTTAATTTTTTACTTTTTATTGTTTATAATATGTTTTTTTTATGTTGAGTTGTTTATACTTGTGGAATTTCAAAAACGTGGTTTGCTCACGCTCATATTCTTCTCGTTTTAGCCAAGAAGAAAAAACATCCTCGAGCCTGCAGATATTGATGAAATTATTTCTCAGAAATTCCGCATTCGATCTTGATGAAGATTATTATAAACTTGTCTCTGAATTTATGGTGCATGGCCCTTGTGGTGTAGCTAGGCGTGATTCTCCTTGCATGTTTGAAGGTAAATGCAAGAAGTATTTTCCAAAAAATATTTAGATGCTACAAAGTTGATGATGAGGGTTATCCATTTATAGAAGTGAGGAATAATGGTCGAACTATTTGGAAGAGTGGGATACCCTTAGATAATCGTTATTTGTTCCTCATAACCGTTATTTGTTGATGAAGTATGGAGCTCATGTCAATGTTGAATGGTGTAATCAATCTCGGTCTATTAAGTATTTGTTTAAGTATGTTAACAAAGGTAATGATCGTGTATGCGATCATTTTATATACACGTAAGAGATGCGATTCAATGAAAGAAGTGGATGAAGTTAAGATGTATTATGATTGTAGATATATTTCTCCATGTGAAGCTGCATGGAGGCTTTTTGGATTTGAAATACAGTATGAGATCCGCATGGAAAGATTAAGTTTTCATTTACCAAATGAGCAAACTATCATATATGATGAGTCAACTCGGTTTAGATGATGTGATGACTCGGAATAGTGTTAATGAAAGCATGTTTTAGGTTGGTTTGAGGCGAATAAGAAATATCCTTATGCTAGAGCCTGATATACTCGATTTTCCAAATAAGTTTGTTTGGAGATCTCACATGCAGAGTGGACACCTCGAAAAACAGGTTTTGTGATTGGAAGGTTGAGATTTATTCCATTATGTTCTGTGAGTTATATTATTTGAGATTGCTCTTGAATATTATTCCTGGTGCTACTTGCTTTGAAGATTTAAGAAGTGTCAAGGGTGTTCAATATGGTACTTTAGGGTGCATGTTATGCCTTAGGATTGTTGGATGATGATAAAGAATATATTAATGGTATTATGGAGGCAAGTGAATGGGCTTCTGCTCTGCATTAAGAGATTTGTTTGTAACGTTATTATCCTCTGATTCTATTTGTCGTCCTGAGTTGTTTGGGAAGCTTGTTGGAGTGTATTGTCGAGATGATATTATTTATAGACAGCGAAGAGTGCTAAGGCATCCGGTAATGTAATTATTATTATATTAAATTTTTGAGTATTGTTTATTTGATTTTGTTTATGTCATATTGTATTTGTTTTTCAGATTTGTTACTCATGAAGAGGATAAACGAAATTATGCATTAGCAGATATTGAAAAGGCCTTGGTGAAGGGGGAAGGAGTTTAAATGAATTTCAATCAATGCCATTTCCATCAGAAGATTATTTTCAACCTTGTCGAATAGGTTGATAATGGAGGAGTTGTCTTATGACCGAGAAGGCTTAGCTAGAGATCATGTCGTGTATGTCTCTAAATTTAACGATGAACAACGCAGTGTATGATTCTATAATTCATCAGTTGATTCGGAGGTGGGGAAGTATTTTTTGTATATGGATCTCGTGGTACGGAAAACTTTTATGTGGTCATCTTTGTCTCTGCTATTCGGTGTAGAGGTGAAATTGTGTTAAATGTTGCCTCAAGTGGAATTGCATCGTTATTGTTACCTGGTGGGAGAACAACTCATTCTCGGTTTAAGATTCCAATTAATGTAACCGAGGATTCATTTTTGTATTAAACAAGGAAGTGCACTTGCTGAGCTTATTGTTAGAACAAAATTGATTATTTGGGATGAAGCTCCAATGATGCATAAACATTGCTTTGAAGCTTTGGATAGAACTCTTCATGATATAATACGTTGTTCAAATCAAAGCAGGCGATTTACCTTTGGTGTATAACAACTGTCTTTGGTGGTGATTTTCGCAGTTTTACCTGTTATTCCCAAAGGTAGTAGGCAAGATGTTGTAAATGCACTATCAATTCTTCTTATATTTGGGATTATTGAAAAGTTTTGAGGTTGAAAAAATATGAGATTATTAATGTTGAAAATGGTATTGAAAGCTTAAATTTAAATTTGTTTTTCTAAGGGGTTGATGATGTTGGTGTTTTTGGGGGGAGTTAAATGGGTATGGTAAAGTAGTTATTCCAAGAGATTTGTTCTGGAGTATACTAATCTTAAAATATTTTTTTGACTTGTTTGGCAAAATGTTGAAGATTTGAGTTGTTTACGATGGTATTTTACCCAACTTTAGAAGTTGTTAAATGGTTTCAGATATGATGTCTCAAATTTTTGCAAGATATACTTTTTTGGCGGGTGAGTTGGATCATTCATGGGTTTTTTTGGGGAGGTTCACACTAAATATTGAATGGTATACGTTGTTTTTTTCAAATCATAAATTACATCTTAAGATTGGTACCCCCTGATGTTATTAGAAATATTGATCATGATTGTTGTGCACGGATAGATTGGGGATTACTAGACTTGGAAGTATTTTTTGGAAGCAAAAAGTGCTTGTGGTTTAAAGGGGCCATTTAGTTTTTAAACCCGGTTGTTCCGGTTTTATTTAAAGTTGTTTTTGTTTCAACGCACAATTTCCATTGATTTTTCTTATGCAATGACAATTAATAAAGTCGGATTTTTATCTCATTTTTTTTTGTTTTTGAAAAATCTTTTACTCAGGGGAATTTTATTTGCTATCTCAAGATTAAAAGTGCTGGGTTAAAAATATTTATTGGGAAAGGAAGAAAAATTCTATTTCCAAATGTTGTTAAAAAGTTTTGTAATGTAAAAATATATTTTATCTATTTTGTCTTTGTTGATAATTAATGTTTTGTTAAATTTTTCATTATTTGGGTTACCCTTAACATTTACATATGTATCGATTGCTTTTATTTATTTTTTTATATTGTTAAAAACCATGTTTTGGATATAATTTTTTGGGATATATCATATCATTAAAGTATTTTGTTTGATTTTAAAAAGTTGATTATTCGTTTGTTTTTATTTGTGATTCTTTTTAAATTGATTTGTTAAAGATTTTTATGCTAAAGATTTCTTTTTTGAATTGAAGATATGTTCTATTAAAATATTTTGATTTTATAAATAATTTAATAATTAATTTTGAATATCAAATATATGAAAAAAATGTTGGATATTTAAATAATATATTAATTTGTTTTTATAGTAAAATTTTGATTATATATTCAACAAATTTAAAATTTTTGTATTTCAAAATGAAAAGTTTTGATGTTGCATGGCGTGTTTACCATCATAGATACATATGAAAAGTAGGGGGTGCCAAAATAATTTGTTTCAATTTAATGTTTCGTAAAAAATTTAATTAAAATATTTTGTTTGATTTTAGTATAGTTGATTATTTTTATTTAAATTTTTTGATTATAATTAAAATTTGATTTGTTAAGTTAGTCTTAAAATTTCTTATAGAATTAAAGATATTTACTATTAAAATATTTTGATTTTATAAATTAATTTTAATAATTAATTTTGAATATCAAAGTATATTAAAAAAATTTTGGGATTATTAAAAAATACTAATATTGTTTATAGTATAAATTTGATTATATTTTCAACTTAAGAAAATTTTAGTAGCCCAAAATGATTGAAACTTAGATGTGCATGGATTGTTTATCATCAAAATACATATGATAAAGTAGAGCTTTAAAAAAAATTTTAATTTAAATTTTTACTTTACAAAATATTTAATAAATTAAAAAAAAAAGGAAGAAAAGGGTGTTGATTTGGAGTAGGTACCTAATGCAAAAAAATCAATGTTAATAATTTGTTAAAGAATATATAATTTAGATCATGTGGAATTCATTATTTTTTATATAAATGATAAAAAAAATTTTGCCCTTTAGGGTTGAATACAACTCGAGAACAATGATGGATTTTCCCAAAAAAAAAAGTGACAATTTTTCCCCATTTCAATTTATTTTTGTAAAAGATTCTCCATCCATTAGTAAAAAACCCGGATCAATTTTTTCTTCCCCCTTGCATAATGATGCCCTTTGATTGTGAGAAATCCCTTTTTGGTTTTCTTCTTGGCTGAGTTTTTTTGCCCGAATGAAAAAGTTCCTTAATAAATAAATTTTAATAATATTAAAAATTTGAGAGTATATTTAAAAAATAATTTTTCGTAGTTTTAAACTTAATAAAAATACTATTAAAATATAAGGTTAGGAAGTTACCAATTTATATTTGTTGTTTTCAATTACCCAACAAAAAAGGTCTTCCTTGGTAATTAATAGTAATCTTCATCCCCAAAATATCCCTGAAAATTTTTCAATATAAATCAAATATTTGTTAATTTATTAGAAATAATATTTTTTAATAAAATTTTGTTTAGTTTTAGTTTAAGAATATATTCCCGGATGGTGGGGGGACTTTTGAACCCCCATTTTTGTCAAAGATATCCTTTAACATCCATTGTGGTTTTTTTAGAACTAAATATCTTCCTTAACTTTTTATCATCAAGAAATTTTTTTCAACCATTTGTTGTAATGATTGTGTTAAAAGGCCCATTTCCCATTGAATTGGAGTTGAATCCATTGCTTTTTTTTGGGTTGGAATTTTGGTTCAAATTTCGTAGGTAGTTTTAAAATTTAACAAATTTGTTTTAGTTAATTAAGAAAGTAATAAATTGGTTTCAGTTTAATAAACAATAGAAACGGGTTTTGAATATTCCCAGGGTTTTGTTTAGGGTTTTTAAATTATGTATGGAAATTTTGTTTTACCCCCGTTTGGTTTTTGATGATGTTTGGCTTGAAGTGACTTTTTAATTGTGTTTTTTTTTTTAAAGAATTTTTTAAAGGGAATGAGATTTGTGTAATTTGAAACGATTGGTTGGAAATTTAAATAGTTTATTGGTTGGGATTAATTTAATAATTAAAGGATGATGTAATGAGTTTTTGAATTTTTTAATTTTGAAAATAGGGTTTTTTTTTCAAATTTTTTAATATAGGATTGCAAATAATTAATTATATTTTGTAAATTCATTTGATGTTATATTAGTAAATTCTTTAATTTTAAAAGTTATTTTTTTTTAAAAATAAAAATCCTTATTTTTTCGTAATGCTTTTTTTAAAAATTTCACTCCATTATTGTTTTAAAAAAAATAACAAAATTTAAAAAATTTCGTGGACCTATTTATTATTCCCTTCCATTAAAAAAAAATTTTCCTAAAAAAAAAGAAAAACTTTTTCCATTTTTTTTTCTTGCTTTTTTTTATCCCACCAACACTCTAAAAATTTTGCCCATTAAAAAATTTATTTTAAGTGGGATGGAGGGATATTTTGGTAAAAAGGCAATAATTTTGGGATAAGGGAAAAAAAAGATTGACAAATTTTTTCGGGATGGATAAAAGGACGGGAGTGATTCCTAGGATACTTTTTCTCTATGTTTTCTTTTCAGTTCCATTTTTTTAACTTAAATCGGGGTTTTTTTTTTGAATATTTTAACTCGGGGTTTTTTTTTTTTTTTTGTTTTTTTTGATATTATTTAGTTTTGTTTTTTTTTTTTTTAGATATTTTTAAATCAGTTTTTAATCAAGATAAATGTTGTATATTTTGGTTTTATGAATGATTAAATTTATAGTATATTTGTATATTTTTTAATATCATTGATTTATTTTAAATTTTCATAGGACAAATCTTTTTTACAAAGCAAATTTTTGGGGAAAATGTGTTTTCTTGGGTTGGATTGGTATATCCCTTAGAATGAAAAATATTTTGGGTTTTTAATATTGATGTGAAAGGATTATGTCGTGGGTTTGGATTTGTGTAGTAGGTGTCATCATTATTTTAGATTTGTTTTAATTTGGGTTTAATTTTTAAATTGAATGGATTTTTATTGTTTTTTAAAGAAACATAAATTTTGGTTTAAATTTATATGTATTTTAAAATTTAAATATTTGTACTCCCTATATGATTTGTAATGGTGGTAATAATTTATTATGAAAAATAATAATATTTTAAAAATATATAAATTTAATTCATATTTTTTTACAAATATATTACTATAAAAAATAGCAAAATATCCAATCAACAATTAAATATATATACATAATATAGTTACAATAATTTGAAGCGAAATGATTTTTTGTATTTTTTTTAAATTTTATTTTGATTGGTGAATGAATAAATTTATACTAATAATATTTGATAGTGTATTTTGATAATATTTTATAGATATATGTTATTTTTACTATCGTGAAAAAAGGATTTGTTTTTAGATTAAACTTTTAATATCCGATGAGATATGAATTTTTTTTTTGGGTTTTATGGAATGATCCCTTCGACAAAATTAATTGATTTCAATAGTAGAGGTTTTTCATTTAAAGTGTTTTTTTTTGGCAAAATAATTTGCAAAATAGGCAAAGAACAAGTTAAATATAAATCCATATATATTTCAATAATCAAAAAAAAGTTTAATAAGAAGTTGTTAATCATTCATGTAACTGCAAGATTTTGGGGGGGAGTTTTCGAGGACTTAGCGTGATGATGGAACAATGTTTTCTTTTTTGTTGTTTGGTGCCCTTGTTGGATTTTCCAATTTTTTGGGGTTCTTCATTCGATGGTTGAAAAACTCCAAAAAATAGTTTATGTTATATTATACAATATATTATCATTAATTAATTTGATAAGGATATAGAATAGAACTGATTAAAAAAAATGCCCCTTTTGGGGAAAAAACCTTCATTAATACCCTTGTTTTGAGAAATGTATTATGAATGTATCCTCACCAACATATGAAAATCAATAAAATAGGAATTCCAAAGTTTTATCAAAAAAATTCTTCCCAAACCCCTTGATAGATAATTCGGTATGGTGGCGTTTTTTTACTTTTTCTAAATGAATTTTCCATTCTGTTTTAAAAATTTTTTGGATGCATTTTCCCGGTATTATATTTCGTACATATCCTCAAACTTTGTAAATGCCGTGATATACAAGTGAATATAAAAGTTATATAATAATTAAACCCTATTTAATTACCTATAAAATAATATAAGATTATTGACAATGCGAAACATTTAAATTAAACATGATTATTTAGTCAAATGTATGATTAAAGTTTTTGTAAAAGTTAAAAAATAGTTTGGTTTAAATTTAAAAAATTTAAAAAAAATTAGAAAATTTTCGAATATAATTATAGAATTTTTTAGTAAAAATATATTTTGTATGATGTACAAATAATATTTAATAAAATTACGATTCTATTTTTTTGTAAATTTAAAAAGGATTGAATTCTTTTATGATATGCATAATATTGTGTCATATTAAATAATAAAAAATATGTTCATCTACTATATAAATTATTCTAATGTAAAAAAATTTTGTGTCAACTAGAGATTGTTATATTTTATGTAACATGAATAATATTAAAAATTTTATTATAATCATGACATTTAAATTTAAAAAATTTGTTTGGATGAAATTATAAATTGAAACAAACAATTCTTACCATCATTTTTTCATGTTGAAGGGTTGTACACTTTTGGAAAGGGGCTCCATTTGCATAGTATTGTATTGTTTGGAAAACTTTTGTTGTGCTATAATATTCAAAATAACAAATCGTTTTTTATGTTGATAAAAATTTTTAATTATTTAAAAGATGATGTTAAATGAATGAAGTAATATATAATAAATTTTTTCTTAAATATTTAAATTTTACCCTGTTATCTCTTGAATCTCATCTTCATCTTCATATTTGCCTTCATTTTATTTTTTTTTTTGTGATTTTTTGGGTTTTACTTTTGTTCCCATTTGTTATTGTGGTGTTAGAGTAATAAGTCTTGGGTTGTATGTTGGGTCCATCTTCAATCCCCATCTGGGTTAGTCTCGAATGCTTTATAATTTGACATTGTATGTTGAACAAATATTATTTTGGTAGCAATATGAAGTATAAGTAGTATATTACTATTAAATAGTAGGAGTTCTTTTTATACGATATGATTAGTTGTGAAATGACATGCGGTCAGTTTTTGCCATCATTGTAAACATTTTGTCTTTTCAATATCTTTTACAAGAGCTGCAGTCTTTTTATTTATTTGATTGTTTTCAATATATATTTTTAAAGAACTTAGTCATGAATTAGATTTGTGTAAAATTTAAATTTTGAGTTAAACTTTATTTGAACTTAAAGTTGAACTGAGATTACGTATTATTTAGTTGAGGTTCAAATTATAAAAAAATTATGTATAATTCAAGTTTTGCACCTATAATTTTATTTATGTACTATAAAGTAGAAAACTGAAATTTGTGATTTAATTAGTGATTTTAATCTTTGTGGGATAAGTCATATTTTGATCAAAGTTAATTATTTAATGGTTGTTTACCCTTAATTTAATACTAATGTAATTTTATTTTTGATTACAATATGCATACAATAAGATTTGCATTTATAATTTTAATTTAATGTTATTAGTAGTACTTACATCGTTTCAAGTAATTTAATTTGTACTACCGAGAGGTGCATACAATATTTATTGGATTGAACGTGTCATCATTGAGTAAATAGAGGTCGGGTGATATTATTAGTGGTATACATAGGGTTCTATATTTATAGATGTAATAATTAACTGTTATTTCTTTTGTAGGTTCATTAATTGTTCGTTGTTTTCAAGATAAAATTGTATGTTTTGTTACTAGGAGTACTATTAATTATAGAGATATATAGAGATGCTGTATACTTGAATTGTAAGAAGAAATATACGTTTTATGCTACCCTAGTAATTAATGTGTTATATTCGATTATAGTGGACATTTAACATTGATTTTCAAATTTATATTAAATGTAAATTACTTATAATCCATCCGATGTAAAATACTTTAACTAAATATTTGTTGTAAAAATATTCTCCTTTATTGTATTTTGTCTTTGTTTGTTTTAATTTATTGATTTATTCTCTCTATTGATTTCAGGTGTGTTATTTAAAATTATTGGTAACTGTGTCTACTTTAAAAAGTATAGTTGTGCTCTTGCCGATTTATTTTCTCCTTTTCCTTTTTCTGTTAATAGTGAAAAACATTTCTTAGAAAGTGATTTTTTATAATAAATTTTATACGAAAAAACCCTTAAATATTTGAAGTACTCAAACTTTTAATGGATATTGTAGAAGTACTATTTTAAGTTTGTAATTGTTTGTATAATAAAGTCTGATTTTTTTGTAGTATAAAATGTCAACCTCTGATGGGGAATCTTCTTCAAGCCCCTACCTTTGATGTGCAGCCGAAGATCTGCGTTCGTGTGAACAGGAATTTCAATTTAAATACATTAGTAAGATCTTAAAATTAGGATTCCATTATTTGATTATAATGTCATTTATCAAAATATTGTTTATTGAAATAATTATTTGATATTATTTTTTTTATTTTTTTATTTTAATAGGTACTGCCTCCTAATTTTGTAAGAAGTGATTCGTGTTTAATACCTAGAGAGTGTAAAATAATTATGTTTTCCACTCAATTTCAATGGGAAGTTGAAGTTTATTTTCGTCACAGATGTTATTATTTGTTATATGGATGGAAGAATATTATTACTGAGAATAACGTTGTAGTGGATGACACAATAACTTTGGAGTACAAAGGTGGTGGGTTGTTCATGGCTGATATCTACGCGAGTTATGGCTTGATCAAACCTGCACCAAGATTACCAAGTAATTATTTTAACTACATATATAAGTTGATTTCAATTTAAATATGTATAATGTTTAATTATATTTAATAATTGAATCTTATTATTGTAATTTTAGGTATTTTACAAAGTTCAGCATTCCAGCATTCCTTCAGAGCCGTTTGCATGGACCTTCTTTTAGTGTAGTCATACAAGAAGAAAAACGTTATGAATTGGTAATTTTTGATGTTGTATGATACTCTCTATTACTATAATATATTACTCTTTATTAGTAATAATATTATTCATGAGTAAGGTATGTTTCTAATAGTTTATTAATAATATATTTCATTTTATATATTTGTTTATCTAAAATATGTTTTTTATCAAACTAAACCTTTTAGATTAACATATTTTGATTGTTTCAATTATTTTATGTATGATTAAAAATTTTAATTTGAATATGATATCGATATTTTGTTTTTCAAATGTAGGAACTACCATTTTCATTTTTGAGACAACATCTACCTGAAAGGGAATTTCATCAAGTTGTTCTTACGTGTGATTGGCGATATTTTTCTATGAAAGTAACACAATGTGATGATGATTTGATAATTTTGCATAGTGGTTGGAGAATTTTCTATGATGAAAATGGTTTGGAAATTGGGAGCATAGTTACTTTTATGCTCTCACCAGATCCATACATCACTTTCAAGGTTACTATTGAACCATGATATTTCAAACTTTGATGATGTACATTATTTTCATTTTTTGGGTAATTTTTGTTTGTCATAATTCTAAGATGTTTGTGTTTAATAGTATGAGTGTTTAACTAATTATTAATTATTTTGTATGATTATATGTTTAGCTCTATGGTTTTGAGATGTTGTAGATGTTGGATTATCATTGTGGTCTAAGATGAAAGTATTGGCGTTGTAGCTCATATAGTATGTTTATATGTATAAAAAGTTATAACAGATTCGATGATACTACATTGATGTTAGTCATTTATACTCTAATATTTATCGTAGTGATTGAATCCATGATATATTGTATTCTTTTATGTGTGTATGTATGAGATATATTTTGGATTTTAGAGTTTCAATGTAAAAGAAGAATTGTCAATTGGTGGTAGTGTAATTATGAATTTAAAAAGTTTTTGTCATTAAGATTTGTCGATTCGTTTTAGATTTTGTTATATTTTCAATGTAGTCCAGTTGTTTTGTTTTGTGTATGTTGTATATTTTTGTATGCATTGCATGTTATTTATATTTATATTTACATTTAATTTATATATTTTGAATAATTGGATGAATAGTAGTAGTAGTATTAAGTGTATACTTTACTTACAACAATGTTGAAGCAATTTCGACGGATTTAATATTTTACTAGCTATCATATTTTAATTTTAACAAGATATTTATGTTTACCCATATGAAAATAGTAACTAATACAAGAAAGTAATATCATATATAATAGTCAAATAAGGTATGTTGTATAATAGTGTATTGATAGTAATAAATATAAAAGCATAAATCTACTTTATTGGTTAAAACTTAATAACAAGGGATGGTGCATAAATATTGGTTAAATAAGCGACTTCCTCCTAATTTCCTCCTTAAAACCGAGAATTTAGGGTGTAGGTTATCTCTATACCATTACCATTTGATAAATATTTCTATATCACTATATTATTGAAATTAAACAAATATTTTTTGCATTTATATGTAATTTGCAAGATATGTATTTACCCCAGTTTCTGCACTATTATTTATTTAGTTTAACATAATTCATGATATATTTATGTAATTTAGATGTTTATATTCGTAGTAAATTTTGTGTCATTGATAATTGCACCATAAATATAATACAAAATAGATGCTAATTGATGAGTGCATACTACATATTGTCTACTACTGATAGAGTACTTAAAACATTATCAATTAAAAATACATATTGTTTGTTCCACAAATTACAGTTTTTGAAATCCACTTACTTGATCAGCAATTCTCCAAAACATTGTATTTTGTCACCGTCATCACTGCAAAAGATATAGTGATAGTCTTCAAAACATTCTATTTATGATATCGATAATGACCTTAATTATTAAATGGAGTTAGTAAGGTATGTTTTCCTCCTACTAATGTTGTTATTAAATATTTATTTAATACTACTATAAAAAATTACAATCTTAAACATTGTATTTTGTCATGATTAATGGGGATTGTTGCGTAACATATAGCGCAAGATTATTTTTTTTATTTATCAATCAAAGAAATATCATGTATTGAGTTAAAACATGAATTATAGACTATTTATTTTTACCTCAGTCATAGTAACTTTGAACTTGATGGTAGAGGTATTCCTTATCAACTGAAAATTCAATTTCATTCCAGTGTGGAATGAGTTTTCATGGAAGAAATTTGACCATCCTGTTGAGACTGTCACTCTATCTTTAGTGCTCTTCAAGTATGTTTGCCACTTTCTCTCTTGGAATTCAAAGATTGCGACTTCAACGTCTTTGTTCATCACATGTGTCCTCCAGAATTGAATTGGTATGTGCTATAATGTTGATTACATTAATTTATCAATTTCAATTGTTCAATTTATAAATCAATAAACTCAATGATTATTAAATATATTTATGAAATAAAAATATAAATTCTTACCAATTTTTTGTGATTTGATGTTGCCATGGTTGATTTGAAAGAAGGTGAAACGATGAGTTCTGAAGATGATGGTCTGTCGATCATGACGATAGCTCCTTCTATAAAGTAATGATTAAAACATGGAATATTAAAATTTATATTAACAAAGTTGAATTTATTGTAATTTCTTACCCCATTCTGGTTGGTATTCTTTAGCACATTGCGTAGTGCCATCATATATTTCCACATAGAAGCAATTGGGTGAAATCAGATCAAAAGTTAAGATATCTCCAGCTCTCAAGTGGTAATCTTTGTGGAATTTCTGCCATCCATTGTCCAAGCACATTTTTCTGTTTGGAAGTTGTTTGATTGCTGCTATCCAGTAGTTATTAAACCTGTTTTCAAGCTCGCACGTTGGGCCTATTGTAACATCCCGAAATTCCGTAAATTTAGAAAAAAAAAATTGTTAAAATGCAATGGAAGTCGACAATTAAAATTAAATTAGAAGTCTCGGTGAGTAAAGATTTGCGTGTTGAATTAGTAGGAAAATAAATGGATTAGATACGTGTTTGTATTGATTGTAAAATGTAAAATCTAGACTAAGTGTTGTGGTGTAGGATTTTAGAAGAAAAGTATTAAAATTGAGAAAAAAAAGAAAGGAATTAAGAAAAATGGAAAATGGAAAGGTTTGTATTTATCCCTCAAAAACTAGAACCTACGAGATTCTTCTCTTGGCACACACTTTTACACCTCATACACACACTCACCGTGATACATATATTGATACACACACACACCCTATGGGGGAGATACGCAGTCCCTCCGCCGGCAGCATTGCGCCTCCGGCAACCTTTGTTCTTTGTTGAAAGTGGCACCCTCTCCTCGTCTCCCTCTCTGTCTCGATCTTTCTCTTGCTACTCACAAACATATGGTACTTTTTGTGGCTGATCGACTATTTCTAGCCGTCATTACTTGATTTCAGCGACAATAGATTAGCTTTGTCTCCCATTTGTGTAAGTAATGTTCCTATTTTGTGTATTCTTTGAATTTTATATGTGACTGAAAGTTAGGGCTTCTTTTTGAAATTTATCCCCAAATTATTGGTTTAGCAAATTGGGTGAAATTTTAGTATATTAATGGACATTTCTGTTCTTACTTATGATTGGGGAGTTGAGTTGGACGATAACTATGAATCTTGTTATTTAAATGAAGTGTTAGCTTAGAGTTCTTCCATATAATTTATGGAAATTGTATTGCTACTTTGGATTGACTTTAGAATATCTAAATCTATATGTGGGAGAAAAGTATTTTTGGTAGGGAAAAGTTGGGACAATCCATTGACTAGTGAGAATATCGATGATTTTTACATATTGTTGTTTAAAGATGCTCAAATGAGTTCTGTTATGCATTCATGGGAATATTTGCTACATGATTAACTAAAGATCAATGAAGAAGAGTTGATACTTGAGGCTAGGTTGTTTAACTGATTCTGGAACTCAAGATTTTAGAGCAATGATAGAATTTTATAGAAGTTGAGAATGATATAAAAGGATAACATATTTTATATTTAAATTAGTTTGGATTGATGTTAGTATATGTAATAAATATGTGCTAAAAAGGTAATCTTTACCGAGATATAATACGGGCAACGAGCAGAAGTAGGATTAAGGTGATTCTGGTTTCAAGGTGTTTTGGAATTTGAGATTAAGTGATCAAAGTAGCTCTTTTGTTGTACATTTTCCCAAGTTGGGTCGCTTGCCAACCTTTTGTGTTTGGGTAATTCTTTTGTTATGCTAGTTGTGGCATGCACAAGAAGTGTAATATAGTTGGAACATTTAGTTACCGCGTGCACCTTTGTTGAATATGTATATTTGTAAATTGTTATCCTAGTTCCATAAATATGTATATTTGTAAATTGTTATCCCAGTTCCATAAATATATATATATAGACTTTTAGAGCAGTTTTCTTTTCGATTACCAAGTAATGAAAAACAATTCATCTATATATAAATTAAGAATCAAGGATTTTCTGTTAATTCAATACTTGTACCAAAATGTGACATCACTTGCATGATTATTAAATTAATCCGGTAAGGGGTGTTACACCTATCTCAACTTGATATTTCTCTTGAAATTTTTCTGGAAAGATCTGTTGTAGGGAGTATTATTTAACATAAATGTAATTGTCTTTTTGAATCTTGATGATACAAGAAATGTTATTTCAAAAAAAAAAGCTAAAAGTAATAAATAAATTTCAATACATACCATTTGTGATTGTTCATCGGATGAAATTATCGTAGTAAATCTTGCAATGTTATCTTCTGAGTATCTCTCCTCTGGTTGCATAGACATTTTTTAACCACTTGAACGTTTGAGATTTACAAAGAGAATATGGAAGATGGAAATGGTTTTAGATGTGAGAGAATATTTACAGGAGTAATTGTGAAAGATGGAAATGGTTGTTGTCTTTATTGAATGTTAGGTGAGAAGTATTTTAATATATTGTACTCCACATACGTATTCTCTTTCTATTGACAATTTAGTAATTAAATAA
Source organism: Salvia hispanica (assembly GCF_023119035.1). NCBI lineage: Eukaryota > Viridiplantae > Streptophyta > Magnoliopsida > Lamiales > Lamiaceae > Salvia > Salvia hispanica. Next base: position 64,046 of record NW_025952696.1, on the reverse strand, counting down.
TATTATAATTAGATGAATATGTAATTTGCTAATACGATAATTAGATGAATACGTAACTAATTAATACTATTATAAATAGATGAAAAGTTATTAACTATTACTTGTGCATCGTTCAAGTATAGTGTTGCATTTGATGTTGTTGTGATTTTTGTTTTCTATGTTTTGCCGAATTTATCTCCTAATTTGCATGTTGTTTTATAATTTTTCGCAATAATTTTTGAGGGTTTGTTGGAAAGATTCGTTTATCAATTAACATAGAAAAAATTGTAGTTTGTGTTTGCAAATTATATAATAATATGATTTTATATTTTTAATATTATAACTGGTAGTATTAATATGAAGTACAGCATGTATAAATATAAATTATTGTACAAAATCATATGAATATCGCGTGTTTTTCTATTGACATTGTTGGTATGATATATTTTTAATATTTCTATATATATTTTGTTTTAGAGTACTGAAGATTGTGAATAATTTAAGGTTTATATTAATTTTCTTAGAAATAAATATTTGTCATTATTATAAAGAGTGAATGTTGTATTTGTAGAGGGATTTTGTTTTTCTTACTGATTTATAAGAAAATATCTATTCATAAATATTGTATTCTCAAATATTGTACTCCCTTTGTTTCGAATAATTTAGTACCAAATTATGAATACATATTTGGACGTTGTATACAAAAGATTTGGCACGGAATGTCCTCAGCAGCGCAACGCGCTGGGGATTTACCAGTGTATTGAATAGCTTGGGCTAAGACTCAACCCTATTTGCATCAATGTAAACATGAAATTCAATTAGTCCACCTATTTATAATACTAATGGGCCAGCCAAGCGGGCCCAAATGAAATGAGCGAGTGATAAGATCCAAAATTAAATACGACGATTATTTTGCCCCAATTCCATATATTTTAAATCTATCTCCATTTGAAGGATTAATAAGAATTGCTGAACTCCGACTGCAATTCAAGTATGAGAATCTATTGCCCCTCGATGTAAATTAAATCATTCTTTTCGTGATGATCCTGAATTATTGATTGGTGGATAATTTGATATGCTACGATATTATTGATGAAATATGTTGGAGCACTACTTTTAATATGAGTTAGATGTTATATAGACTAAGAATTTAGTTTTTCATGGATCACTTGTGTCGCATTATGCTACGGTTGCACAATAGAGCCTGGATGAGATTGGTCTGATAGTCACAATTAGCGGTTGGTATCATGGCTTAAATGGCGTTTGGTTTGGCAGTTTTATTTTTTGTATGGCCCGTGCAATGGGCCCCGGCCCAAGCTTTGGAGGCTGCAATGGCTAGTTAACTTATCGGTAAAATTTGGTCCGATACATATCTGTATTCCCCATAAATAACATGTAATTACACTTTTGTCCCTGAATTGTCTTCCTAAATTTTTGTTTCTTTCTTATGCAGAAAGAGATTCAACCAAACTTTTTACAATTTGAGATTTACAACCTGCATCGACCCCCTTCTCCTTCAATCCCAATTCGACCACATATTCGTCGCCGATCCATCGGCGAACACAGCGGCCCTGGCCCATCCGCCACCAGAACCACCGATCGCCGCTCAAGTCGGCATATTCGGAGACCCAGCGTGCCTGCAAGTAGGTGTGTTGAAGACGAAGGGCATGACAGCGGCGCTCGCGGGTAATTCGGGTGTGTTGTTCATGGTTTTGCGGCGTCGGATGAGGCGGAGAGATAGTGGAGGAAGATGGGGGAGGATGGGGCCCATTTTCTTATCAATTTTGCCATAGGATTTCTGGAAGTCAAAGCCCTTAGGATTTGGATAAATTTCTCATTCTAAACAAAACAGATGTTGTGTTGTTGTGGTGTGAGATGGGTGCACAAAAGAAAGTGCGCGGCGGCTATGCATGAAATTTTTTGGAGATGTGCTTACCCAATTAGAATTCTTGAGGGACAAAGTTGGAAATAAGAAAATGAATGAGGATATTGAGGAATTTGTGGGCAGCAACTGATGTTCCTTTACTGGCAAACCAAACGTTTAAGTTAAAATCGTTAACCGCAGAAAAGGAACTTTCTATGAGACTCCAAACATTTTCTAATGAAACGATAACCGACAAACCAAACGAGCCCAAGTTAAAGCTAGTTAAACTCAGGCATGTTGCTCATACAACAGTGACAGGGCTGTGATATATGATTCCAATTGTGCGGCATCGGGAGGGATATTGTTTGATACAGCTGGGGAGTAGATGTTGGGTTACACATTGCGGTGTAGACTGAATTATGAGCAATATATGATGGACTTACGTTGGCGTAAGAACGTGTGTTTGGAAATATTATTGTGAAAAGCGATAATATGACAGTTGAATTAGTGATATGTATAATTTATGAGCATATGTGCTTAGTGTATGAGCTATACTAGAACAGGGCAATGCCCTCTCCTTGTAAAGATGATAATATGACAATTGATTTAGTGACTATATGCTCAGTTTATATTAGAATTATAGGACATTACAATGTTGAATGCCCTATGAACCAAAAAAAATAACTTGGTTTTACTTTATTTGACAAGGAAAAAAAATTTGAATTAAAAAAGTCTAGGTGAAATTGTATTTTATGAGAAATTAACTATAAAGTCAGTTTGTATTTTTTCTCAACTTTCAAAGCTTGTTGCAAAAATTCATTTAAAAAATAACACACCATGAAATACATATGCCTAAAAGTAAAACTAGTAGTACTACCCAATATAATATCGGAACTATGTACATTAATTAATTAAGCACACCACCTTTGATTTGACCCCCCGTTCGAATACAATTTTGTCACTATAAATCATGTTACATAGAATTATTCACTACCTAAAAAGGCCTAATATTCTGTTTGGCATTTCTCACGCCACTGCATAATACTTATTTTGTTTTCCTTCTAGGAATACCATTTAAATTGAATAAAGACCCCTTTCTTTTTTAGGTGTTTTAAAAATTACTGAATAAATTGGTCAAAAACATTTGGAGTTCATTTGAGTTGCATTTTACATTCCGTCTTTGCATTCTAGTTCCAACTCCACACACACACAACAACAACACACACACATATTATTTATATCTATAATAATTTGTTTTAGATAAATGTTTAAAATACATACTTTCCCAATCATTTTTGGAATTTAGATTCTCGGGAAAATGGAAATAAATCTCAGAAATAAAAAAATCATGAAAAAATTCCGATTTCTGGTATCTTGCTGAAAAGTTGTTCAAAATCGAGATCTCAGGTGATCCCGCGGCTCACCGAGTTTTACTTTCTGTAATTCGGATTTGAATCTCGGATTCAAATTCCAGATCAGAGGTGCGGAGCATTCAAGTAGCTGAATTTCTGTTTTTCTATAGAGAAAGAAAGATGCCGGGGCATGGGGATTTGGATAGGCAGATAGAGCAATTGATGGAGTGCAAGCCGCTGTCGGAGGCGGAGGTGAAGATTTTGTGCGATCAGGCGCGGGCGATTTTGGTTGAGGAATGGAATGTGCAGCCGGTGAAATGTCCCGTTACTGTGTGCGGTGATATCCACGGCCAGTTCTACGATCTGATCGAGCTTTTCCGGATTGGAGGCAATGCTCCAGATACAAATTACCTCTTCATGGGAGACTATGTTGGTCAGTATTTTACCTTTCTCCTTGATTCTCCGCTAGATTTATTAGAAAGATGTTTTCTGATCTGTGTTGGTATGTATAATGTATGTATATATGATTTGAATGTTTGGTGACTTGGATAAATCGTCGATTTGCTTCTGACAAAGGTTGTTTTTAGTGGTCACGGAGTATAAATGGATGATTTTGTGAACTGAAGAAATTTGATGTGGAGTTGTTTTATCTGTTTCTAGAAATAATATGGTGGCACCTAAGTTTTGAAGGGTACATTGCTTGGTTTATAAAATGAGAGAAGAAGAATGCCCAAGGAAGTTCCTTGTTTGCAGAATGTCTAATTGGTCCATCGGATAAGGCGAATGAGCTTAATTTGTATTCTTATTAATTACTAATTGTTTCGTGTTCCTCTGAGTTTGAAGATTAATTGTCAAGCTTCCTGCATTGTTGGTGAGCTTGTTAATCTTTGACAAAAGAAAATTAGTGGTTAATATCTGTTTTTTAATTGGTCCCAAGCTACTCTAGATGTGCAACAGAATAGTATGGGGTGATTTTGATTGGAGCCAATTGCATTGGTTGACTGTTTCAGCGGCTGCTAACCGCTAATGTTGAAATGCTGAAGGAATGAGACTAGTGGTCAGTGGGAATGTTATATCATTGAGGAAATTTCGGTTTAAAATCTGTTGCATTCGCACTCGACTTTTCTTTTCATCCAACTTTTATGTCATTATTATTGCAAAACAAATGAAAAAGAAGTTATTAGCTTTATATTTATTTGTTCAACTATTCTTTTGTGATGCCAAATATCAGTGGGAATGTTATATCATTGAGATATATGTTCCACTATTCTTTTGTGATGCCAAATAAAAAATTGGGACTCGTTGCGTGTCACTGTGACGTTAACCCGTTGCAAAATATTTTACGTCATGTCTCTATCTTTCACAATCTTCTCATTTAGTAAATTGCTATTTGCATTTGGATTATCTGCTGTTGATTGTCGTATTAGATTAATTTCTTCTATTAATTGTAACTTTTATTCCATACTGAGATTGTGTTACTTGATCTACCATCAAATTCCATTAAGAAAGTATTCATTGAATGCAGATCGCGGATACTACTCAGTTGAAACTGTCACACTTCTAGTGGCTCTGAAAGTCCGTTACAGAGATAGAATCACAATTCTGAGGGGCAACCATGAAAGTCGACAGATCACTCAAGTGTAAGTCTCTGCCTTCTCTGGTTTGGTTTCATTGTGTTAAAGGCTCAAGCTCTAAAGATGACCTGGAGCTTGACATATCTGAGATGCAAAATTGTGTCCTTTCATTGTTAAATTCATCTCATGATGTTTGCTGTCCACAGATGTTACAGAAGATAGGACAATGCCCCCCACCCCCCCAAAAAAAAAAAAAACAAGTTAAGGGTCTTGGTCGTGTTGGTTTTAAAAAATGGAGTAGTGCACAATATTTAAAAAAATCAGCCATTACTCATAAATTATAAGAATATTTCAGGATCATTGTAGTTATAAGCAACGATTATGAAACGCAGTACCCACCCCACCCGCCCTAAAGATGAAAATGGAAGTAAAAGAAGAAACTCCTAACGCAACAGCAATTAGTAGAAAAAAAAAAGAAGGAATGGGGAAGTAAATAAACAAATGAAAGGGAAAATCAACACCAATTTGAGGAAAACGTTGATGGGGAAATGATGAAAGCTTTCTTTACAAGAAATTAGGTCTTGAAATGACCAAAACTAGTGGGATCATGGGATGAGTAGGGTGCACCATCAGATGCATATGATTGATACTCCAGATTTCCCCTTAAATCCACTACATGCAGTATCACTTATATTGTCTGTGGTATGAACTCTATTAAAGAAAAGAACAAGAAAAGGTTCAAAAGGCATGCCTAGATGCTGACATCTGTAAGGGCTTATGCCATGTATAGGAAATCGTATCGCCCCTTGCCACCTGCATCATGTCACACCATTTGTAGCTATGGTATGGTTAATTTGATCTATTACTATCTTCAACTTAATGACTTATGACACATTGAAATTTGATCACCAATTCCAATTGTTTTTACTCTGTATCACAGGCAAGATTGTATTATGACTATTTAGTAGAGGAATCTACTTTGACTTTGGGAACTTGTTGAGGAATAAGTTTGTACGAGTGCATGTCTGATATTTCATTGAAATTCAGTTTCATGAAAATACAGTATGTTGAAATATATTGTCCGTCGATTGTTTTGTATGTATTTGTTCAATAAAAGTTTGTAGGCAGGGACGGAGCCAGGAAATTATAATAGGAGGGACAAAAATATTAACATACAAATAAATAAATATAAAAATAATATATATACATTAAAATAATATAGTATTTTATCTTAGAGGAGGGTGAGCCTTCGTGTGTAGGTTAGGAGTGGGGCAAGTAAAAAAATATTTTTTCTAAACAAGGGGGCAAATTAGTTGAATATGTATATATTTAAGTATTATAATATATATATTTACATGCTACTAGAAAATGAGCTGGGGCATTTGCCCCTTCTCAAAATACTATAGATCCATCCCTGTTTGTAGGTAAGGACACAACACTTTTAATTTTTGAGGGCTTGTGGACACTTCATTTTGTTAGCACTAAATTGAGAAGGTTGCTTGCAATACTCATGCATCAGTGCTAGATGCCTTGCATGTAAAATTGTTGATAAGACGCTTTTTCATGCCAGGTATGGGTTCTATGATGAATGCTTGAGGAAGTATGGCAATGCCAATGTGTGGAAGTTTTTCACTGACCTTTTTGATTATTTGCCCTTGACAGCTCTTATTGAGAGTCAGGTTTGCATGATAAACACAATTATTTTTCAATTTGAATATATTACATTTTCAACATCTAATATCCAGCACTATGTTATTGTAGATCTTCTGTTTGCATGGGGGTCTCTCTCCTTCACTCGACACCTTAGACAATATCCGAGCTTTAGATCGCATACAAGAGGTACAAACAATAATCCTGTCCATGAATTCAATTTGATTTCCTAGCAACTATTTCTAGTGATGCTGCTTTAAATATTGTCCCAACTCCATTTCATGATCTGTTTCCTGTAGGTCCCACACGAAGGACCAATGTGTGATCTCTTGTGGTCTGATCCCGACGACCGCTGCGGTTGGGGCATATCACCCCGTGGGGCTGGCTACACCTTTGGACAGGATATAGCTTCTCAGTTCAACCACACCAACGGCCTCACTCTAATCTCAAGAGCACATCAGCTTGTGATGGAGGGTTTTAATTGGTGTCAGGTTTGTCTAGAATCTCAAATATTTTAACTCACCGTTGGTGCAATCGGAACAAGCCATAGTTATTATACACTGCTGCATTTGTAGGACAAGAATGTGGTGACCGTTTTTAGTGCCCCAAACTATTGTTACCGTTGTGGGAATATGGCTGCAATTCTTGAAATTGGGGAGAACATGGAGCAGAACTTCCTTCAGTTCGATCCGGCTCCCCGGCAGATCGAACCCGACACCACGCGCAAGACTCCAGATTATTTTTGTGAACTCAGCAACTACCCGTAGTGCATGCTTGCAACTATGTTACTGTAGATGTGTCGTAAGAAAAGAGTATTGTTATTTGAGAATTATTTACTTCTACACCATTCTTTTGTTTGGAGTTTGCTCTACTCCCTACTTTGGTTATGTGCTCAAGATATTTGATGCAGAGTTAGTACCTGCAAGGATGGAGATGGAGTTGCCTTTTTTTTTTTGCCTTTGTATATGTTATCCCCAGTGAAAAAAAGAAAAATAAAAAAAAAGAATTTGTGGCCTCTAATATCATCATCTGTAATTTACACATAGGAAGCAGATTTTCATAACCAATGCTAACATTTACTGGTGTTATCAAAGTTTTTTTATCTTATCTTGGATGAGGATGCCATTTCACTTAATGCTCCTTAGTTATCTCATAAATGAGCTTTTCTCTTACTTATTTTTATATAAATATTTGATTATAGTTCATCTATGCTATTTATTATTATATGGTACGGATCTCATTTCTTAGGACATAATTTTGGAATGAATAGTAAATCATGTTGGATCAGACAAAATGAAGATTTTGATACTCCCTCTCTCAAATTTTGTCATAGTTTGACTGAACTAGTAGTTTAAGAATTATGATGGAAATGTAGGTTGAAAAGTTGATAAGATGTGGGTAAACTTATAAATATTAGTTTTATAATAAAATTTGAGTATGAATAAGTTAGTGGAATGTGGAGGCATTACCAAAAATAGTAAAAGTGAAATATGACAATTTCAGGGACGGAGGGAGTATTATTAAACGTTCGGACTAAGCTGCTCAGCAGAGGTTTAAATACGTTTCCAGTGAAATATAACCTACTTGATCGACCTTGAATACATGTCTATTTTTGGTAAATGTTTCCTCAAATAAGTACTAGTAAGTATCTCATTGTAAAATTTGAAAAAACATCTTTTTTGCAGCGAACTTTACCAAGAAATCAATTTTTTGGTCCGTAATATTTGAAAATATCATTTGAGGTCCATTAACTCGATATAATATCGTTTGACCTACTTTTACACTCAAGTTTCAAATTTTTTTGACGAGAATATACTCAAGCCCATAAATGGCATTTTACTCTATTTATTCTCTCTTCTTTATTAAAATATTTAATTTCTCTATTTTGATTTTTTGCCCCATTCTTCTATTTTTTCTCTGTTCTTCCCCATTTTTTCATTCTCTCTTTTAATAAAGGGCAAATAAAAATTTAAAGAGATAAATTAAATATTTTAATAAAACAGAGAAAATAAATAGACCAAAATGTCATTCATGAGGATATTTTCATCCAAAAAAATTTAAAATAGTGAAAAAGTACCTCAAAAAATATTCTCAAATATTACTAATCAAAATTGATACCTTGACAGCGGAAAAAAAAATATTCCATCTTAACATTTTATACAATGAGTCAACTTTGAGGCACAAAAAGGCCTTTAAGAGTGAGAGTTCGACCATATTGGAAGTTTCAACTCCAACAAAATGTCAGGGTAGAAAAAAGAGGTAATCAATTAATAGAAGAAAGAATAATAATTACAGAAATTCTTGATACAAGGCAAAACAGGCAATACAGCAAAATAAACAACTCGGAATATTGGCCATAACTTACAACAGTCTTCATTGGAAAGCAAAAAAAGTTCCTATATGATGTAATCGTAGATTGGACTTAAAACCTAGAACTAGTAGGAAGCCTCATTGGCACACCACCAGGCGCAGCAGCACGCTTCCGCCTGAAGTAAATGAATGAGCCACTGCTTACGAGCAAAGCAACATAAGGGCCTCGGAGTGGAATTTACAGTACAAAGCATATACATAAGCAAGAAGTTGATTAATCAAAATAGACAATACATGTTATATTTATGTGAGGAGAATAACTTCTAGGAAAAAGAAGGCCAATGCATGACACCAAACGTGTCAATCTCAAGTTCTTTCTATATCAAAAGCTATCCTTGGACAAGAATAGATGTACAAAAGCATTTAAAAGGGGAGTAGTTTACCTCAAAACCTAGTACTGACAATTTTTCTTCGTTTACAGCAGGTATACAGCTCCTGTAAGTGACATAAGAGCGTGGTCCAGCATTGGAGGAATGCTGTGTAATCTTCTTTGCCTCGTTGAAGAAATACTCATGTCTCCATCATGCTGATTAACACCCAACTCCATAAACTCAAGAGTAGATCTTTTCTTATGTTGTTTTGTACCTTTTGAGTCTTTGGACCCAATTCCAGAGGGTACACATTTCAGGCGAATGCGATATCCAGTTTCACCACAGCGATATTTTTCATCACTCTAAGAAACAATAAGAAATATATCAGGGTGTCGACTCTTGAGAATTCAAAAAACATATTAGTATAAGAAGAAGAAAAATCCAGCAGATTAAATATAGTAGTACTATATTGTGGCATTTTAGCATATCGTCCCAAATAAGTTGTGTTCCATAACAATTAACACCTCAATTAGCTAGCATTCTCAAGCATAACAAATACATAACCATAAGGTGGAAATGGTGTCGTTGCTAAATTTACTAAGAGGAAAAGGTCGTGGATTTTGATTTCCTGCTGTGGGTTATATACCTTGCACTAAATTTTATCAAACTCCACAGATAACTTATGGTTTTAATTTAGAGCGAACAACACAAATGCATTCGTCAAAGACATTAAGAGAAAATGATGATACTATATATTTGGCTCATACGGAATGACAAACTGAATCCTGTGACGGTCAAGAAATAAACCAGCAATAGAACTAACACTGCTCTTACAAGAGGAAAACAAGAGTCATCCTGTTAAATATGACATGATCAAGGGTGTAATATGGCATACAGCACACAGTCTCCTATGCTGCAAGGCTAACTGCTAGGACTAATCTTAATTAATATAATTCCAAATAGCATCCATCCAATGAAGTTCCATCTACAATCTTAACAAACTTAATAGACATCATATATTAAGCTTCCGACTCCAGAATAGTAAGGTAATCTAAATGATGTGATCAATTTTGAACTTATACCCTAATTTATAAATTGAATTTCTAGAAAAACAATCATCAAATCAAGACGAGCGAAACCAATCCTATTATGATTCTCAGAGTGATAGGGACCTTTTCAGAGCGAAGGCATGGTATGCAAGGGCCAGAAGGAGAGCAATCAAAGGTGACATTTCCACCATTTGGCGTCTCCTTAATGCCCATCAGGGTTCTCCTTTCATTGCTATTGATTCACTGCGATTTCAGTAAATTATCAATTAAGAAGAAATCACATCTTGCAAACAAAATTCGAATTGCAGCTCCTCAAAAGGTCCACATTTTACATACAGAGAACAAAGAGAAAATACGGAAAAAGTGATGGAGACTTACAAATTGTAAGCAAGGGTAATATTCCCTGAGAGAAACGAAGTTAGGAAGAAGAATAGAGGAAGTAGCAATGGCGGTTTGGCGGAGTAGAGCATTTTCGCCTCTGTGTTTTCTCCTCTTCCTCCTGTGTTGAAACTAGAAATCTTGCCCTTCGTAGATCTCTTTCGAACTTATCAAAATACTATAATCACCCCAACTATTTCAACTTATTCTACTTCGCCCCCTGTACGCTATAGCAATTGCAATATGGACTATGAGTTCTTTTTTTTCTCATACAAAAATTTAATGATAGTACAAAATTTGATCAATTTCGTTTGAAATCAGAATATTAATTTATACGGAGTTTTTTAAATCATCTTTGTATAACATATTTTTTTTTTGGGTAATATTTAACGACCTTATCTTCTTTTCTTTGTTCTTTATTTAAAGATATATCTATTTAAATATTATCAAAGTAATGGTCCATAATATTTAAAAATATTTTCTGAGGCCCATAATTTGAGTTAATATCATTTAATTAAATTTTTCATTGTTTCAATTTTGTTTTGGGTTAAAATACCCTCAATGTCATAAATTTATGGCAATATCTGTCTATTTACTCTCATTTTCATTAAATATTGAAAGAACTTTTTGTTGTGAACTTCACCCCGTGAGCATTTCTCTCTCATTCTCTCTCACTCCTTTAAAACAATAGTTCGCACTTCATCTCCCCAATTCATGGAGCTTTTCTGCAAAGCTTAATTCCTAACTTGATCACAATTCTTTAATAAGTGGTTTTTTGAAGTTGATTTGAGTTTGCAAATTTGAAGGAAGTATTTATTAAATTGACAATTTGTTGTCTTTAAATATGATGAATCTTGAGAAAATAATCTTGATGGCTCGATTGCATATTCAATTTAAAAACTTCTAAATCTCTTTATTTTAAAAAGTATGGTCAAATTGTCCTAACTATATCGGAATCAATTTGGTCCAAAACATTCACTTTTAAAATCGGGTCCAAAACATTTGAAATGTTAACGAAGTGATCCTAAACATTTGACATCGTTGTCGAAGTGGTCCTTTTCCGTAAAATACTACGGTCACCTAATTTGGGTATAAAAAGTGGGTTAAAAAAGTTAGTTGCATGTGAGTCATACTTTTATATATAAGTTTTAAAATAAAATGTGAGTGAGAATGAGTTAGTGGAAGTGGGTTCACTACCAAAAATGGTAAAAGTAAAAGGTGACAAATTTTTAGGGATGAGCGAAAAAGGAAATAGGTGACAAATTTTAGAGAGAGGGAGTAATATACTAATGCATAATTAATTAAAAAAAATTTAAACATAAAATTAATAAAATGCAAAAAAATTCCAAAATCGACTTTTTCTCCCTTTTTTTCCTTTTTTCCCGGAATGGACGACAACAATGGTGGACGACGGCGATTTTGATCTCGGACAAGCAATGTGGAAAACACACGATGCGACGATCTGTGGAAGAGCGAGGAGAGAAAAAAGGCGGCGACGTTGAGCATCGGAGAGAAGAGAAGAGATTCGATTTAGGAAGAACGAAGGAAGATGGAAGAGAAGGAAAAAGAGGGATAAATGTCGATTTTGGAATTTCTTAGCATTTTATTAATTTTATATTTAATTTTTTTATTAATTTAAAGCATTAGTATTAATTAAGTTTAAAAAATCATTAATTAAGCGTTGACCGTTGGTTTTTACGGAAAAGACCACTTTGACAACGATGTCAAATGTTTAGGCCACTTGATAACGATTACAAATGTTTTGCTCAATTTTCAAAAGTAATGTTTTGGACCAAATGGTATTACTATAGTTGCCAAATTTTTACCTTTACTTATTTTAAACCGAACAACAACAAATTCCCCGATGGAATGCCAGAGATCATCGCAACATCACTATTACACTCCCACTTTCACAAGGAATTAAAGCTCGAATAAAAATGATATTTTAGCAAGTTCAGAAACCCAAAAAAAAATGTTCTCTCAATATTTTAATAGAAAGAGGGGGATAGATTGAAATATCCTTCATGGACTTGAAGGTATTTTCCTAAAAAAAGTTTGAAATAATGAAAAAGTAACTTAAATGATGTTAAACGAAGTTCATGAATCTCAAAAGATATTTTCAAATTTTACGGCCCAAAAAAATTAATATTTTGACAAAGTTCACATAAAAAAAAAAAAATGTTTCCTTTTAATATTTTGATTTTTTTTCTCTTTTTTTTTTCTATTTCTTATTTTAATAAAAATATGGAGTATTATTTTTATCTCCAACAAACAACATTTTGTATAAAATTTTAAAATTAAAAAGGGTTTAAAAACATACTACTCCCTCCGCCCAGAAAAATATAGACATTTCCTTTTTTAGTTGTCCACAAAAAATAGGGCACATTAAAAAAGAAAAAGTTTTCAACCTTTTTGCTTTTTCTTTTTTCTTCATTAATAATATGGAACTAAATTTTCCCGTCCTCTTCTCTTTTTTATTTTTTTCCCTTCTCTTTTCCCTTTACCAATTCTACTTTAAAAACTCGTTATTCACAAATTGTTTTTTTCGGGCCGGAGGAAAAATATTCCCCCTGTCCAAAATAGGAGTCCCTTTTTCCTTTTTGCCCGTCCCAATAGGGCCCCGGTTTTTACTATTTTGGACAATTTAATTATCCTCCCCTTTCCCCTTATTTACATTCCTTCCAAAAAAAAAACACCCCATCCACCCCCCTCCCTATCACACCTTTAAAGGGGATTAATTTCTCCCCTTCTCTAACTCCCCTCTCTCTCCCCCCTAACCCCACCCCTTCTCATCCCCCCCCGCCTCCCCCGGAAAAAGGCGCCCCTTCGCCTCCTCTTCCCCCCCCCCCCCCACGTTAATGGATTGTCTCGGGTGCAATAAAAAACCCTAATGGCCCCCCCCCCTTTTTCCCCGTTCGAATCCGGGGAAGGACCTTCAACACTTTGGAGGCTCTTATTTTTCCAAAACCCGCCCTCTATCTGGGGTTTTGGGAGGTTCTTAGATTTTGGGTTTTTAGGGGTTTCCTGGGGTTTGAAATTTTTGTGATTTAGCCCCCCCCATTTGGGGGAGGTTTGGGGTTGGTGTTTTCCCCCCCTAGGTAAAATTTGGGTGTTCGGTGTTTTTATTTGGGCATTTTTTTGGGTTTGGTTTATTTGTTCCCCGCTAATGTTTTTGTGGTGTTTTTTGGATTTCCCACCCCCTTTTTTTGGGGTTAGGAGGCAATGCCCCGCCCAAAGATAAATTTTTTTGTTTTTTGGGCCGGATTAAAGGGAAATTTTCTTCCGAATTTGCCCCGTCATATGGGGGATATTTTACCGGGGGTTTACTCGATGTTGTATTGTTGATATTGATTTTTGGGGGAGGCTTGGTTGATATTTTTTGGGGGTTTTATGCTTGCCCTATGTTTATTAGCCACCCCAAAAAAGGTTGGGGGGCCCTTGGGGGGTTGTTCTATATGAGAAATTTTTTCCAAAAGGGCCCTTTCATGGTGATGTGTTATGAAATCGGGGCCCTGGTTGATGTTGTTGGGGTTTTATGTGGTGTTGGAAATTTTTTTGCTTATCATTTTGTATTAGCCACCCCTTTTTTTGGTTTTGGGGGTTTTGGCTGAAACCCATGTTAAATGTATTCCCCGGGTTTTCTTCCATTACGAGCTTTAGTAAGAACGAACACATTGTTCTTAATTTGCTTCTCAAGATGGAAATTGTCCCCCCGCCCATTCCCTATCCCTATGATGAAATTTTTTGGGGATTTTCTCTTTGAATTTTTTTTTTTGGAATTTTGAAATTTTGGGGTTGATAAAAGGGCTCTTTAAAAGTATAAAGGTTGATTATTTTTTAGCACTTTGAAACTTTTCCCTTTTTTTAGTTAATTCTCCTCCAAAAAATTTTGAAAGGGGGAAAAAGAAATTTCTATTTCCCTCCATATATTTTTTAACTAATCTTGTTGAATTGCCGGTTTTTTCATTTTGAGCAATCTTTTTCTTTTCAGTTTTTTTTTTTGTGATTGAACATTTTAAAAATAGAAATATTAAAAATGTCATTGTAATTAATGACATTAAAAAAAGTTTAAAAAATAAAAAAAGGTTGGCGGGTTTGTTGTTTTTCAATTAAGATGAAAGAAAAAATTGAACACAATTGATGTGGGTCCCAAATTCCCCTCACACCCCCATTTATTACCCTCCAAACCCTTTAAAAAACCCCGGGCCCCTTAGAAATGGGGCCCCCCTTTGTTAGATGGAGGGGGTATTTTAGTTTCAAATACTATAGGACTAACTAGAAGGAGTATATATTCTATCCCTAAAAAGACCCAAAATTTTTTAAACCTAAAATACCCTTTTTAAAAAAAAAAATGAAAAAGTACCAAGGAATAAGAAAAATCCCCTGGGACGGACTTTCCATAGCCTTCCCAGGACTTCCCAAAAAAACCTCATGCCACGTCATAAGGACTTTCCATACCTTCCCAAAAACGCCCGTCATAAAGGACTTCCCATAACCTTCCCCCTCCCAGTGGCGGACATGTTGGGGGTTTGGTTTCCCCAAATTTGGGAAACTTTTTACAAATAAAAAACAGACACGGATCTATTTGACCGATTATGCGATTAATCAATTCCCCCATGTTAAAGATTTGCATCGGGGTAAAAACCCTGCTTAAAGAAAGTAAATCCAAAAAATGAATTCCCCCCCGGTTTTGAGTTTCCGATTTGATTCTCCCAAAAAATCGACGATTGCTTGGCCCTTTTCCCACGTGATGATCTTCAATACTAGACCACGGATCTTTTTCTCTGGGTTCCCCAAACGTATTTTCCCAAAATCAAAGGGGGGGATCTTATCAAAATACTAGGGCTCGAATAAAAAGCAGAAAAATCCTTTTTTGGGAAAAAGGGAGAAATCGAAATCTCCTTAATTTTTGGGGCCCAAAATTTGAAATTTTAAGTAGAAAATTGTCATTTTTCTGTCTCCTTATTCTCCCATTTATATTGGGGGTTTCCTTTTGGGGCCCCGACGGGGAAACTATGGAAAAGGGGAATGGGCTGCCCATTTTTTTACTAATTAAATTGAACCCACAATTTAATACAAGCTTATATTGGAATATTACGAGCGCCACTTACGAAGTAATATTGCACTCCCCATCCAAATCCGAAATTACAAGTAATCGGGTTTCCATTATTTATATTATATATTTCCCGCTTAAGATATAAATGTCCATTAATTAATTAATGTCTGCTATGGACTTAATTAATTAACATCTTATTAATTCCAAGAGTGGACTTAGCAAGAAACACTTATTTATTATTCATAGAGTAATAAAACTCCAGCGCTAGTTTTCGAATAATAAAACCTTGTTCAAGTTCCTCTTGAGGACATTATCAACGAGACTCACTGCGCACGATTCACATAATAGCAATCCTAGCACGCTAGATATTAATCACCACTACCCATATATCGGGATTATTGGGTTCTGAAAACTCGCACCATTTGATAAGTCAAAGTAGTGCATAATCAATACGTATGCTCAATGCTAACATATGTAGATTAAGAAATAGTATTTTATCAAGACCTAGTCTTTGTTAGATAGCATAAAGACACGTCTTCTTGTTAGATCCATTCGAGTGCTATACCACACCAACGTCATCTTATTTCGGTAAGGCTTAGAAATAATCGGATGACATTGCAACCTTTCACGATAGGTAGTCTAAGCCTATCGGGTTGTGAAATTCTTCTTTTTCTTTTGCAAAGCATTGCATAGAACCAGCTGTGTTACCTTAAAGTGGACGCGCCCACAACCAGTCTACTAAGCAAAAGACTTAGACTTTGTTTTTCTTATACATTCAAATGTTTATAAAACATCTTCTAAATGCACAAGCAAACACAATGTAATAATATCTGATTCTATTCTTGCGAGCGCTCGAATAATGCGAATCGGGTTAAAAGTAGATTATAGAGTTTTACGTATACAAGCAAGATTCTATTAGAGCGAAACTTGCTCGAAACATGCTTTTCGTATACCAAACCTAACGGGACCTCTCATAGTCTTCCTCGCGGACTTCCGCGGGGTTGCCTCGATTTCTCCTCTAGTATCGATCTCATCCTTCAACATCCGCTTGTACATGGGATCAGTCGCTGCATGCCACTTCTTCGTTGTTTCGATCATGGAACGCGTCATCTCGTTCGGCGAGATTGTCAGCTGGGGAGTGATCGTGAAGGAGCTTCCGAGTGGACCTCTTGCAAGTATGTGAACTTCCCTAGCCATCCGCATCGCGCCTTTTGCCCAATCGGGCGCGGCGAGGGAAGACGATTGAGGTGTCGGGAACTCGCCTCGGCCGGGAGTTCGTGGGAACCGACACTGTTGTACTCGCCGGAGACATTGATCTTCGTCCGCTTCGGCAACCCGGCTTCAACACCCACCATTAACTTGGGGAATTCTCCACCTCAGATAAACCTCCCAATATTTGAGCTCCCGAACCCCTTCTCCCTTGTCGGAATGCTGGTGAGACGAAGCTTCACATCTTCGGAGGTCAATCGGCCGGTTGCTTCTTCGGCCGCTCCCATGTTTCGGCACTCTCTGTACCGTGAGCCTTCCGTCGGCCGGTTTCTCGAGGTAGCTTTGGCTAATACGGTACCACATTTTGTTGATGACCTGGTTGGCGAGACGTATGGATCCTCGACTACACGATTCATGCCTTTGCCGGCGCGACGCACTCTGAATGTTCCGGCGGTCCTTTTTCCCGCCGCCTTCCTCCACCCCCGCCCCACTATCGGTCGCTGCATGCGAGGTAGTGGCCTTGCTCTTCCCTCCCTTCGCATCCTCGCCGGTGGTCTTGGGGCTGCGTGGCGCGCGTCCACGGAGATATCCCCAAATCATCAAAAGAGAACAACTCGGAGTCAGGACCGAGTCTCCGGGCGTCACGAGTCTCCGCGAATCGGACGGGAGAATCACGCAATAAATCCATATAGGGACGATAGACATTGTCCCAGGCTGGTTGAGGACACACCTGCTCCCTCCCGCAGCGGCGGTGGATCCTTGCGGTGGGGCATCATCCCCGGTTGCATTTTGGGCATCAACCACGGCGTTTGTTGCATTTGGGGCATCGCCCCGCATCTGTGCATCGGGCGTCATCATCCCGGGCATATTGTAGTACCCAAGCATCATCCCCATTTGGGGTTGCTATATCATCGTTACATTCCGAGCATCATCCCGGACATCGGTGCACTTCAGCTGGCATTTCCCCGACTCAGATGGAATACAGCGAGGGGAAAATTCGCGTTTGTGACTCGCTCGTGAGCGGGAATAATTATCGTAATGCGGCATATTTCGTCGGAAGAAATGAATATAGAGAGAGATAGAAACTTGTTAACACAGTGGTGCGAATGAAATGAAGTTTAACGAGTCGTATATATAGAGTTTGGAAAAAAATTAAAAATATATCCGAGCCGCCGCGGGCGTCATCGCATGCCACGTGGCGGACGTCATGTAGCCTTCGCGGGCGGATGTCGCGCCACGCGGAACTCCCGTGTCCGCAGGGACGTCCGCACGCCCGCCTTCCTCCCGATGGCGGACGTCGGGTACGCCGGTCCAGCCCGGTGGACGTCCGCCGGTCTGGTGCTCTAAACCCCACATATGCGTATTAAAACTTGAAAAATAATACAATTTCCAGAAAAGGGGATAATAAATGATTCTGCATGATAACAACATCCACTTAATTTTTCAAACTATTCTTCATCCGGCTAAGATTACATACAATTCTTGGAAAAAGATCGATTCTTCCTTTCTCTTTTTCCAACATTCTCATTCCACGTGTTCTTATTTGAATTAAAATATAAATAGAACATTCACATTCCATCCAATCATAACAAAAGTGAAAAGACCCTTTCACATAGTAGTACTATAACATTGTGAAATTTGGAAACGAATTGAACATGAAAATTTTCGTTGATTGAGAGAGAATTGAACAAAAGAAAACATGTGATTTGATCGAGAATGAAGCAGGCATACAAGAACAAGAGTGAGAAAAAGGAGTCTGTTTGCATGAAATCAATGGAGCTGGTGTTCAACATTATCAAACTCTCATCCTTTACTCTTGCAACCATCAACTTAGGCAAGAGATCTTCACCGACTAATTCATCAGTGAGAGAGACAGAGGATGATCATGATCATTATTTTTCCGATTACATAAAGAGCTTCCACACTAGAAACAAGATTGAAGCCATCACAGATGGGAAAGCCGCCGCTTTCATTAACAAGTTTCACCAGAAGAACTCTCGTAACTACACGCCGCCTCTGCTCCCGTTGCCTCCTCCTCCTCCTCCGCCTCCTCCTCCTTCTCAATAAAAGCACTTAGGCAGCGTTGCCGTTGCTAAATCTTGCATATATATCGATAGGGGCTGTGATTTCTAAATTTTTGTTCGAGAAGTTATAATTTTGGGTGTTTTTGATCAATTGTTAAAGAATTTTATATAATAATTTACATTAAACTTGGATAAATTTATGCAAAAAGAACAAAAAGTTTAAAATGTTTTTATTGGGGGCTTGTAGCCCCTCCCTACTTCCACATGGGTCGCCCATTTATAGATGTACATTTTCTTCTTTGTAGACTATGCCTCTATGCAGCTGAGATCATTTTATGGGCCCGAACACAAACCAATGCCTAATTGGGCTGAAATTTTGGGCCAATACGTGGGCCCCTACAAACTAATTTGTGAAATTTACCGGACATCGTTTTCCTACTTTTTTTTCGTTAAATAAACAGAAATTTGAAAATCGTGTCAAGATGAATTAGACTAATACACTATTTATTTTTATTTCGAATCCATTGTACAAAGCTATTTTTTCTTTACCATTTTGTAAATTTGAATTCGAGTAATGACATATCACTAGACTAACACTCTTGATTTTTTTTTTCGAATCCCATTGTACAGAGCTAATTTTTCTTTTCCATTTTGTAAATTTGAATTCAATTAGTCTTACCTACGCCTGATCAAAATAAAAGAAATCTCAACTTTTCCTTTACGAAAATAACATTAAGACGAGAAAAGTAAACTTTACATAATCAACCAAGTGCAAAAATTTGCCTCTACTAAATTCATCACTAATTTGCACAATGTTTCGTATCTAATTCAGTAATTTATTTTCCAGGCATGATCAATTGCTACTTTCTTAAGTTCTTTAACTTGTTAACTCATCATGATCATTGTATTAAAAATGTGTTGACATTTTGATCCGTCTTGACATTTTTAATACACTGATTGATGAGTTAGCAAAGTTAACAACTTAAATAGTTAGCAATATAACACACCATTTATTTCCCACAACTAAATTTAACTAAATTTGCATTAAAAAAAAACAAAAACCATAATATTATAGTAACTGTAATAAACATTTATTATGAAAATTGAATTGCCATAAATCAACATGAAGATTAGTTATTGGGACACCACGGATGGAGTATATAGATATAATGAATCTTAATTAATACTATAGTTCGAAATTTAATCTAAAAAAAGTTAGTGGTGTAACATGAGTGGGATACCACACCAACAAGTACTATAATAAAGGTTCCCCATGTTCTAAGAAAACAATTCTATTTATATTAATAAATTCCGAAGTGCAACTTCCTCTTATTTTCTTCTTTTAGGAGAATTGCAACTAAGTTTCGAGGATCTTAAGGTTTAAACCCAACCTACAAAAGTCAAGCGTCGTATCTTATTGGAAAACGGTAATATAAGCCGTTTATATTTTAGAGGTTCTCCAACAAATCCAACAAATTCGAGTAATTGACTTTTGCATGATAATTATAGTAATTAGTTTTATTTTGATTGTTTACCAAGTTCAAATCACCACAATCATAAAGACCGGTGAGGATAAATCGTCCACCACTGCGACAGTTACATCAATTATTGAGTTTTACTATGCAAAAATTTGGTGAATGAGTGATTGGAATGGCATAAATACAAATGAACTATAGTATGTCAACCAAAGTGACAAAAGCAAGTGGCCCCGCCCCTAACTTTGATAGAAACTTAATAATTTTGTTTTCAGAGAAAACGCCGAAAACACATAGGAAACAGGCTGATAAAACCTTAAATAAACCAACCCCCACAAACATTCAATAAGTATTTTAACTACAGACAACAACACAATAACATAAACAACCCCTCCCTCCCCAACTACTGAAAACGACCTCTACTTTCATAATTTATCTCCCTAACCCTGTACAATAAGATATAATTATATATATATATCCACCAGATTAAATAATCTAACAATCTACTATTCCAACTTTGGATATCTTGTCTTCTCTTGGATGGTAGAAAGCAGATTAAACCCCACTTTACAGCACATACATCACCACCACAACCATAGATAGGTTCCCATCAAGCAACACTTATCATGCTATCTCCACCACTCCCATTAAAGCCAGCAGCTGGCATTGCTTGGAAGGCGGACGCGTGTCGCTCTTGACTGGCCGGAGGCGCCTGTGATGACATGGACAGGTTTAGTGACAGAGGCTGATTCGCGGCCGCTGTCGTTGTCTTGTTTAGATTGAGGCCGGCCATTTTCGATGATGGGGGACTGGTAAAATGGGAATTGGCCTAATGGGCTTTGGTGAATTGGTGAGCTGATTGACTTGACCAAGTGAGAGTTTGTCCATTGGAGTTTCGGTTGTGATTGGCACCACTAAAGGTGTGATAGCCATGCCAAATTTTGGCAGGGGAATTTTCTCAAGATTCTTGGTTTGCTGTGTTGGTGGTGGAGGCTGAGCTGAATTTTCTTGATACATTTGGTCATCATCAATGGCAGAGCCCACAACCTGTTGAAAGCAAAAGAAATCAACAAAGTTCACCAAAGTCACATACAATTTATTGCAAGTGACAACTAATTGGAGTACTAACAACTAATTTCATGACTACTGAATACCGACAATTTCTCGGATAATTAAACCAAGGAGAGGACTTCCTATTCGTACCTAATTACCTATGGGAATTGAATTATGTGTAGTATTAGAATACCTAACTTCTGTGTTATGCAAGGTGAAAACAAAGAAAACGCCTAAAAATGAATGAACATAGCAAATACTCTAAATGAAAATTAGAAGTAAATAAATACTCCAAAAATGAAGGTTAATGAAGAACTAAAAGGTGGGAGAAATACCGCATCAGTAGTAATGTCAAAGAGGCTGGATCTCCGGCGCCGCCTGTTGTGGTTGTTGCGGCGGAGGAAGTACTTCTGCGCATGGCTTGCGACTTGAGTAGGCGTTCTGGTTTTCACATAATTTCTGGAAATCCCTCTCCAATCTCCTTTCCCAACCTTCTGCAGCCCCAATAGAAATAGCCTGTGCTCCTCCTCACTCCACGGAACCCCTAATTTTGAAACAAATTCCACAATCGCACTCAATTCAACAATCAAATCAGGTCGCCAATTTCTCAATCAATTACCCCAAAACATTACCTCTTTTCCGCTCGCGGCTCCTGCCGGAGGGGTGAACGACGTCGTCGGAAGCATAGCCGGCGGCGACATCGTGGCTGGAATCCTGCGGCAGCTGGTCGTACTGAGCCAAATTGTTCATGCTCACACTCTTCCTGAACGATCCTTCCGTCAAAACTCTCACTCCAAACAGCATGAATCCCCTACCACCGCCGCTGACTTCAGATCCTGTGCGCGAGCTCTGGCCGTCTTCCAGGGCGGAGGTGTCGGAGCGCATCGCCGCCATCTGTTTGAAGGAGTATGTATCGCCTGGTTCCCCCGCCGTACGTGGAGGGTCAGGCCATGTAGAGAGAGGATAGAGGAAATTCTGAGTGGAGACGGACGATGGAGAATATAAGGTGCGATCGTTTACGTAGCAATGAGGGTTTGTTTTTGTTTATAAGCCACTGGTGTGTATAGATATTCCGCTGCTTTGCTAGTGCACGCTCATTTGATCATCGTCGAATCAATGCCCTCCACATCAATCGTCTTTAAATCAACCAACGGATCCAAAAAATATTTGTACCGATTGAAATGTTCTAATATATGTAGGTAGTGTTTGATTTTTAGGATAAAATAGTACTTTTAAAAATGATAAGATAATTTAATTAATTGTAGATTGTTTTATTGGAGATGATGATATTAATTATCCATAATTATTGTTTGAGTTTGAGATTACTTTCTAACCAAATCACTATATATTTAATCTCAAAGATACATTTTAGAACTAAACAAGTAATGGATGAACAAATCGGGACAAACTCCAAACCTAGATTTCATTTCTAATAAATCATATCTTATACATCTACCATATCACTCTAAAAATAATTTGAAACGAAATTAAATTATTGCATTACAAATTAGTAAAACAAAAACAACAAAATAATGACAAAATGGGTAGTATTGTTCTAATTGGGTGGAACGGAGTGGTGATGGAAGCAGAGGATAATCCCTCAATGGAATTAAATACATAGGTAATTGATAGAAATGGACTCTAATTATTGGTGACATACGGTCTAATTGGACATATGAAAAGTCTTGATTATTAAAAAGTACTTATTTGCTTTCAATAAATAAAAGAAATTTTTAAAAACATAAATACAAATAAAAAAAAGGATGGTGGAGAAGAAGGGGTTTCTGGGCCGTAAAAATGGCATATTTTTAAATATTTGGCATAGGGCCTTTTGTTTGGTCACCATTGGGGTGGGTGGGATTTCAAAGGAAGGGGGAAATTTGCCCCCCTAATTACACTCAATTCACCATCCCATTTTTTTTTATATCTCCCTTTTTTTTCATAGTGTACTTTTCATATTGATATCTAACAATTTTTCAAAAAACATTATACTAACAAAATTTAGATTTTTTGTTTTTTTTTTTTAGAGAAAAGCCATTTTTTTGACTCCTTAAAATTGCTTTTGTAAATAATTAATGTCAAAGAGGGAAAATTTTTGGGAACATTATCTCATGAATCATTTTTGTAAGAGGGCACTTTGGTCATGGTGTGAACACAATCAAACACTAGATACACTCCCCATAAATAGTTATTACATGTCTTCTTGTAAGAAAGGGTCTTTATAGATGCTTTATAAAGCATCCATTGATATAGTGTTTTCAAATTTGTTGTATATGTTTTTTCAAGGGGTTCAATTTTTGACTAAAAAGATCATATTTTTTATAATTTTATACATAAAATTCTACTTATGCTCAATAAGATAGAATAAAATTGTTTTGCTCCCCCAAAAGCATGGTTCTAAGTAGAGTATAACTTATATTGTTAAAGTGCTGGGTAGGCTTAGATTATATATAGAATAAGGACCCACTTATTAGCATACTTTCAAATATAATAGTAGGATTTATTTTATCAAACCAAGCATATTTTAAGTGGGCAAAGAAGAAGTCAATTAAAAAACACATGGTCACGAACAGAGAAAGTGTACATGTGAAATAATTAGATGTAAAAACCCTTAATTAGTATTTCGGATTACGAAAATTTTTATATATTAGGACGTAAAAATTTAACTAACTAATTAAATTTCAAACTAAGACAAATCTTTTCTATTAGAAATATCTATCTTTAAAAAAGTCATAAAAATATTTTTAAAAAAATTAATAAATAAAATTTGGGAATTTAAGCAAATTTCCCCCCTTAAAATCATTTAAAAACTTTAAATTTAGTAATTCTATTTAAATTATTTTTTTACAAAAAATATATCAACTTAAAGATAATTTTATAAGGATTCCCGAGATCCCATTTCTATGTTCAACGACGTTTTTATTAAAATTTAATTTAATTTTATTTTGAAAGTTGAGGCATTTCATCCCTGTCTCTTTGCTTTAACCGTAATTTTTTATTATTAAGGAAATTTCCAGTTTTTTTTTCCCCTCAAGAAAACACATGCATCCTTCCCTCTCTTAACCATCTCATCCCTTAACTATTTATTCAATTTCATTTTTTATTTTAATTCCCAAAAAAATTTAATTAATAAAAATAACCCCTTTAAAAAAAATAAAAAAATTACAATTTTAAAGGCCTAAAAATTAAAAAATACATAATTAAAATCCTAAATAAATAAAAATACATACTTAAAATACTCTAAATTAAATTATAAAAGCTTACTCGCGGGGGAATCATCCCCGAGTGGCGGTGCACTTGAGATTAGATCGATCCCGAATACCAAGTTGAGCTTTCATATGTAATTCCGTCTAATATGGGCTTCAAATTAAGCGATGACTCATTTTTTAAGTGTCGGCCATCGTGGCGAGAAGGTACATGGACATTAGGGTGTTCGAGCCGAGCCAACCCACACCTTGATTAAACGCGGCCCCTCCTCGGCTTCCCTCTCCCCTTCGCTCTAGCCGCCTTCGCATGTGGTCACCCAGGGCCGGCGTCGTGAAGCCGGAAGACCCCTCGCATCATCGGTTAGGCGTGTCCTCTTGTGAGTCTTGCGCCCGCTTGTCCAGCCAGACGAGTAGTAGCCACGGTAGCCGTGCGTTCGAGCCCGGCAGGCTCGACACCTTGACCAGCACTTTCAAGGTGGTGGACGTAACGACCAAACTTCAACATGCTTGAAATCTTTGGCGTCGTCTTTGTAGAGAACATGGCCTTATTTCTCGGAATATCGGGCTCCCTTCAGCTCACATTTAGTAGTCAGCCTCTTAACCACGTATATCCCGCAAAAATTTTGACATCTTTATCGCATCGGTCTGACCATTGCTGTGCGCTCTTGGCGTTGCGGGCAAAGGTCTTCTTCGGCCTTCGTGCGTTGTAAACTTGGTGAATTTTTTCAGAAATACAAGTGGGTTTGTTGATTCCGACTGACAGGGATCGTGCAGGGAGCCCGGCGATCCAAGCCGCCGTACGAGCCCAGCGTCTCCCTTTGGGTGTATGGATGACGGCCGTGGGTCCCCCACAACCTCGTGGTCGCCCTCTTCCCTTCCTCGGCATTGGCCTTCGTCTGGCGGAGCCTCCACTATCCGCGGTATTCCAAAGTGCGCTCGGCCCGGAAGAGTATAGAATTTGGGATAATTGCGATTGCCCGTACGCTTTGGGGGGAGGGACGATAGTATGCATCTACATCAAAATGTGGTGTTTGGTACGCGGAGTCGATCGAGGCTTAGGTGCCGAGCGACGAACGGGAAGTACCCGAAAAGTTGTATCTTCCTTCAGTACGTCGGCTCCAATTCCAGAAGTCGAACCCGCGAGGAGCGCCGCGAACGCGGCTGGAGTTTCCATCGCCGTACGTTTTTCAACAATTGGAAAGAATATGTGAGTGTAGTGTTTGTGTGTAAAATGAAAAATGGAAGAGGAATGAAGTATTTATAGAATAATAAAAAGAAAAATTAAAAAAAAAAAAATTGAAAATTTTGACCGTTAATTTTTATTTTTTTTCAAATTTTCAAATGAAAAAATAAATAAATTATGGCGTCATAGTGCGCCCGCCCATTTCGCCGGCGGCGGGTGGGCGTCCAGCGCTCATCCGCCGGCGCGCGCCACGTGGCTGCGCACGGCGAGGCTGTCTCGTCCGTGAGGCTGAGTTCACTCTTACCTAGCGGTCTCGCCGCTATCTCGTCTCGCCAGAGACGAGGCCCAGGAGCGATGGCGAGCGGCTGCGGATGCCACGATAACCATGTAAACGTCTCGATAAATATGTGTTGATATTTTCTTGTCGCAGTATTTTATTAGCATGTCGTATTGTTGATATTTGTAATACCACTTATATTCATCGAGGCGGATCTAGGTGGGGTCGGCCGACCACCGCCAGCCTCGGAGAATCGCCGGAGGCCGCCCTCCATTGGCCGCCGACCCCATGGTCTCCTTCGCACCTTGACCCCATCCTCGGCACCCGTCCGACGATGGCCTACTTGCGGAGAACTGGAGTTTAATTTCCTATTAATTTTCTATTTATTGGGCTTTTATAAAATTTGGACCATCTTATTTATTATTGATTAAGTTATAGTCTAACTCATTTTTCACCTTTTATTTTAAAAGAAATTCCAACATTAATTCAAGGTTTCATAAGTTAAAGAACGAAAACCGGGTATAAGTTTCCAGTTTCAATACTAGTACTGATAATCTTTAACTCACTTTTCTACAATAAGACTATTATTATTTTCATTTTTTTCACTTTGTAGACTAATCAATAACTATTATACTCCTACTCCGTATTCCATATCTGTTCTCTTAGTCATAGTTTTTTCTCTAATTTAATTACTTTTGCTTTTTGATTATTCATTTTATTATACTCCTCTGATTCCTAAAAATAGAAACTTGAAAGCGACTGATGTATGCAAAATTGGTAATGTGTTAGTGAAAAATGAGTCTTGGCTCCTTGAGAAAAAAAAAAAATTTCCTAATATAAAAGTTTATATTTTAGAGGATGGAGGAAGTACTAATATTTATCCTATAGACTAGATTAATAAATGCTATATGAAAAGATAGATAATTGAATATATCTAGAGCTACTAGTAATTTTATTAAATCTATCCAAACTATCGCGAATAATTTACGGTGAAATAATTTCAAGTCATTTTGAATATGTATGCGACTGGAGTCAACTTTAGGTGTACAATATAACGTAGTTTTATTAAAATTTAATATTTTTATTAGTAAAATAAAATTTAAATATATAATACTTGTCTCGTTTGGTCAGCCATGAATATGGTCTGGTCATGATTATTATGTTGATATAAAAAAACGTTAACAAAAATTATCGTATGATATACATGTGTGATGTGCCATTTTGTTGATATTTTGTCTTACTAGTATTTATTAAGATTAATAAGATTTAATGCGCTCGAAACCGTTTAAAATCTAAAGATGAAGATTTGAGTGTTAATTTTAGATTAGCGTCTTCCTTATAAGCATTAGAATATGACCGTGTGCATGCATATGAAAATTGTGCAAACTATTCATATTGTTTCGTCTGAGTCAAATTAGTTTGTAAAATCTGATCATTTCATATCCTTTAGTTTCTTTTATGACCTTTACTAAAGAGCAATATGTGATTGCAAAAGCAGCGCATCAATTCAACGTACAATAATTTTTTGAGTGGCATCACTCTATAAATGGATGTCTAGAATAATGTTAGATAGTTATCACACACTCTTACTAAATGTATGAACTTTTTCTTGTATCAGTTAACCAGTAAAAATACTTTTTAAAGTAGATATATGCTAATAATTACTCATTAGTCCAAGAACAAATTTATACAGAGCATTAAAAATAAAATGAGACATTTAAATTTGTACATCCGAAAATAAATATGGAATATTTAATGGCAAAGGCAGTGAATTAATAATTATCATGAGCTCAATAATCGTGTCTCTTAGTTGGGATGACCTAGTGAGATCTCAACTTACTTAGTCATTTTACCTAACAAGCTTCTTGAAGTGATGTTTTTTATTAAAGTCTCCTTGATTGTGTTGGCTAAGTTAATCTCATCTCTTATGAAACACGTGTTTTACTCTGTCTAAAAAAGAGGAAAACGACATATTTGTCCATTTTCTAACTCAATAATTTTGCTATTAAACATCCAATTATATTGCCTTCATTCTCAGCCACGGATTTCAAAGGAAAGTGCTAGTGCATCTCACTCGAAATTTAATTTCAATCGGCTTAATTGCTCATAACAATTTCGATTTATTAATAGATAGTAGGAGTAGTATATACTGAAAAAAAAAGAGTATGCAAATAAGTATTATCGCATAGATTATCATCACATCCAATTTAATCAACTGGAGTAGGATAGTATAGTGATGTTTAGTTTTCAAGATAAAATAATATCAAGATATAATTTAGGATTGAGTTATGAGATTATATTAGTCAAGGGGGGATTAGCTATGACTAATTATCACGTTTATTATCCCGTCCAAGTTGATTGTGGTATTGAATGCAACAGGCAAAGCATCTGTATAAATTAAATTTAATACGTGATCACGTGTACCGATCGAACATTAGGAAATATGTGTTTGTATAGTCTATACAGAAATAATTATGTTTACTAATAACTATTTATGGTTCTAAAACCTTTGGCATCAAATTAAAGTTTTCAACGTAAGTATGTTATGAGTTTTATGATTATGTAATTTTGGAATAATTATTTTGGCGTTTGTTGTGATTATATCTCCAAGAATATTGGGTGGCTTAGGATCAGCTTCTTGAGATATCGTGAAAGTGGGAGCACCAATCACAAACTCCCAAACTTCAGCCACAAAACGCTTATCTGTTTCATTTTCATACATACATACAAATTTAAATAATCAAGCTTATGTCTCCTCATATTATTTTATGTTGCTTTCATGATCGTGCATTCAAAATTCAAGACCACGTTTTTTGATTTCGATATTTGCACATCAGATTACAAAATATCAAAGATGTCAAGATTTTTTATGTTAGAAGAGGTAGAGATAATTTGATTTGGGGTTGTAGCTAGTTCGACTTTGACCGAGTATTTTAGACAAATTAATTGAAACAGCAAATGCTATTAAATTAGTAAATTAAAATGCCATGGTATGCAAAGGCAGGAAACAAACTGGAATTAAGATATTTAATTTCCTTGTCATTTTTTCTTCGTTAGTAAGTCTTGAGATTGTTCTTTTTCTTTTTCTCTTTTTGGGTTGATTTCATTTCATCCAACAGTAAATTTATTCGAATTGTATGTCGGGCATCTATCCCCTTCTGGATATTATGAAATGAACTGAAAGATGTATAATCGAGCACAAAACACTCTTATTAAGACAATTTAACTTTTTTAGCTGGACAGGACGACATATATACTATATGTAGGATTTCCACCCAACTTAAGCTGGGCTGCATATTTTGATCCAAAGATTTAGAACAAGACAAAATGGTTGCCTTAAGAAGTTTCTAAGCCCATTATACGTTTGTCACGCATTTTAAATGTTGCCCAAAGCGTGTCAATCCCTATGTTGGCCGTTGGCTTGGTTGAAATTGATTCAATTTAAATGGTATTATTAGTGCAAATTTAGCAAAATATTATATGAACAATGTTAATACTTAATATTATGATTGCCTTCATATTATGTCACGTATATTTCTTAAATGTGATTATTTAATCCATCGATAATCCATTGATCGGTTTTGCTATGTTTTGATCGCTATTCATTCATTCATTCAACTATATTTTAATATTTTCCCTCAGATCACTCCCAATTTTGACGTCTTTTTGACTGGAAACCGCGAGGTTTTAAGAAATATAATGGAAAGTGAGTTGAAAAAAGTTTGTGGGATATGAGTCATACTTTTAAAGTATTAGTTTTATAATAAAATGTGGTAGGAATGAGTTAGTGGAATATATAGTCCATTACAAAAATGATAAAAGTGAAGTGTGTCAAATTTTCATGAATGGATCCAAAATGGTAAATTGTGTCAAAAATTTTAGGACGGAGGGAGTACTATTTTCACACTTGTCGGCCCCATTATAAAAGTGAAAGCACATATTCTACGGACTGAAAGGCATTCAATTGTTGGTGGAGCTACCCCTACTTTCCTTTCATTTGTTTGTCACATTAGCAATTTCTTTTCTCTCAACTTTCATCTTGCTACGTACTCTAGTATATTTTTCCTTGCACGAAAACTTATCTACTACTGCAATAAGTAAAGATGTGCCGTGGAATGATCTGAATTTTAGAAAATTTTATTTTATGTGTTAAATAGAGAAAAAAATATAATTTTTAAATTAATGTGAGATAGAGTTTTTTAAAGAAAATAGAAATGTAATATCTTTTGTAGACCCAAAAAAAAGTGAACAACGGAGGGAGTAGTATCACGAGAACAATATTTGTATCAAGATTTCACCTTTTGTATTGTTACGGGCTTTGTTGGTCGAGAGTAGACAAAGAAGTTGTAGGACTGAAAACCAATACTATAATATTTCCGGACCAGCTTGGTATAAGCCGTGTTTGGAGTTGATGAATTATCCAAGAAAAAACAGAAAACTAGATTAGCCGATTCTCAATGGACGCGGGAATTCTTCAGCTATTCGTTATTCCGTTAAACCCTCCACGCCAACGTCATGTTTCCCACGCCCGCGCCAAATCAGGGTTTCTCTCCAATTCTCAGGTGAACTGCAACCAATCTCCTCATCTTCTCATTCACAAATGATTGCTGAAAATTGACTGGAATTCGATTCAAATGGAAGGGAGGCTATGGAGGTCCCAAGCCCAAGAGGGACCTGCTCGCCGAATGGGTGTCTAAAAACGACGATTTCGTCCGGAGCTTGCCGATATACGTCGGCGGCGCATCTCTGGCGGTTGTGCTCCTCAATCGAGCTGTGTCGGGCATTGCTCCGGTTGCTGACGCTAACGGGCAAGTTCAATTATCCTGTGATATCGAATTAATTTTCCCGCTCTAGATCCAAAATCGAGGAAATAAACGTAGGAACTTCAAAAATGCATGTTTAAATACAAATTGCTTGTATTTGCTACATTTACAAAAACTACTTTTAGTTTGGAAAACTAGAATGTGCAATCCTTTGTTCAGCTACGCATAATTTGCTACTTTAATAGTTTATTTCAGAGGTATGCTATCCTTACTGATTAGTTTTATGGAAAATCTGTAGCTTGAACTCTCTGTTAATGGTTAAATCAGTGAATTATTGAGCATCTGCTGTATCTGGCAGTTCCCAGTCTAGAGCAGATCTGTTGACGCTTGGTTTGGCTGTTACCAATATCTTGATCAGGGCTTGTGTGGCTCTCCGTTCGCCCAAAAACTATTTCTGTGGTGAAAGATATCTTCCATTTGATAGTTTTGGTATGGTATTGGAGAAAATGGTTTTATTTTTCATACTTAAACTTCAGGTAGATCCTAATGGGGTGGATTGTCGAAGAATTTATCATGGCCTTCCTGAATCTGTGACTTCAGAGTTACTCTGGTATTTATATTTGTTCTATTTTAGCTACTTCTTTCACAGAAACCTTTTTTCCAGTTCATCTTTCTACACTTCCACTCATTATAACTTAATGAATCTTAGGCTGTTATTTATTTTCAGATATTTATTGTTCCTGTTTTTTCTCAATGTAAACTAATTTGTTCAAAGGAAAGAAAAGGGGGAAAGAAAAATCGGCTAAAGCATAGAAAATTATTTAGACAGATTAAAATCTCGGGTCTAGTTCCGACTGATAAATTTGTTGAACAACTCTAAAAGTGATTGACAAATGCAGATTAACAATGTTTTCTTGTGAGATATTACAGTAAATTGAGAATGTTGATAGTGGTTATATAGACTGGAAGTCTGAAATAATGTTCACTTTATGAAAAAGCGGAAAAAACCTGATGCTTTTGCCAATCCTCAGGGCATGGGAGTCTATATCAAATGCTACATGCTGCAGATCTCATTGCTTAGTGTATGATGGTATCTGCATTTTACAAATAGGGTTTGCTGATGTCTTTACACTTCAAATGGAGATGAACCCATGGGTGTAGATGCTGACAATTGATCAGATCCCTCTATGAGGGACTTATGAGATCTGGATCACGTAGATATTTTAGATTTTCCCTTTGCATGGAAATTTTAGTTTTATTGTGGCATTTGATAGTGAATTGATATTGAATGAACACATTTCTCCAGAAAGTTATTTGGCTAATCTGTCTTTGTATCCTGGGAAGCTGAGCCCGTTTTACCTTCAAATCCCGGGTATTTCTGTAATTTCTTATCTTTGAGGAAGATATAAAATTTCCAATCTTTCGTGACTAATGTAAGTTATGCACACAATTTACTTCTTAACCTGAATTTTTCCCTTATGTAGTATAAATATCATATGTTGTGGACTTGTGGGTTGAGACAGTGAACCCCCTCTTTAATTCACCATGGTGTAATTTGATAATTTTGTTATTAACCTCTCATTTGTTCCTCAAAGTCTTCTTCTGTATCATTAATGATGGTTCCAAATAAACATATGGCCTCTTTTTATTACCCCATTGATATTTTTATAAAAACATCATAATCTTAGTTGTATACTTCTCCTTTGCCCATAAATGTGCATGTAAATCAGTACTTGTGAAGTAATTTTTGGAAAATTGATGTGTTTAGGCTGTTATCTTGCAACCACTTGGTGAAAAAGGAATTGCAATAGTTGGTGGTGACACAATTGGGGGTTCACTACTTCAGACCAGGTATTTAAGTATTTTTTTTTTTTTGTGCTTATCTAGAATAAAAGGGTTCTACATTTTAACAACTGCCAAGTTTTACATGGGCTTCTCATGATTTATTCTTCAATTGGAAAAATGTGACCATAAATATTCTTTGTCATCTTCATATTCTATGCACTAATTTCTAACTTTGTACATTTCTATTTCTCAATTTTAGGCATGGATCACATTAATAGCAGAGAAGTTAAAATGCTACACTTGCAAAAGCTGTAAATAAAACTCAATTGACAGTGGAAGAGAATAGCTAATTAATCCAGCTATGACTTGAATTCCTGATCAGCCAATGATGCCCCTAATAATGCATCACTTCAATGGTAACTTCAAATTACTCAATTTATGTGTAGAGTGACTGTAAGATGTTTATGTTCCTCGATGAGAAGATGACTGGAAAAAATGAATGACCTTTCTTTTGGTGCTTCAGGATTATTATTAGTATTATTAAAACGGCGTTAACATTAGAATTTTCAGGATAGTATATTTTGACGTTTTTTCTTCGGGATATTTGTAGGCTATTCTCGGCTAAATGCTAAAAGCCTGGCATCCCATTCTTTTGTTCCTGCAACACAATGTCCAATTTTCCGGAAGCACCATCAAGTTGAGCCCCACTACTACAATAGATTGAGAATGCCAGATTTTTGGATGTTCAAGCAGAGTATCTTTTCATGTAGAAGATACATTTTGTTGTTTCTATGCTACAGATTTTTTTGGATTTCATATTTCTAATGTCTTGCAATAGTTTCCTTACTTGTAAACTATTCATTCAATAATGCTGCTGAAGAGTTCAATCATTCAATAAGAAAGCTAAAACTCACTTCCTTACTATCTATAGCTCTGTTTCTAATCTATGGCCTCTCTAGTCTTCTCCCAAAAGCAGATGTATACAAATAGGAAAACTATAAATGAATGTCTAGTGTGATCTTCTCCTTTTACAAGTGGCAGGAACACTTATTTAGCACCGGCTGGTGGTGCCTCCCACGGCAGCAAACCGGTGTTAAAATCAGCCAGATTAGCCAAAACAAAGTCTCTGAGCCCTGTGTCCCAAACCCCACAGAACTTCTGTGGCCAATCAGGTGGCTCAATGGCTTTCCCTCCCCAGCCCCGGGGCTCTGTCACGTGATCCCTCGTTCTGGTTCTGTTGCCAATCTGCAACGTATGTAGCAACTCTTCTGTAAAATTTTGCTCTAAATACCTCCCACCTTGGTATTTGTAATGATTGATGACTGCTGCAGTGGCAGGCAAATTCAGGTACTTGAATCCCTTTTTGAGGTGGAAATGGTGCACCACGTTGAGCAGGGTTGGGTCGAGTGCATCTGCCCTGACGATCGACTTGTGCCTCTCGGGACTCTGAAGCCGACAGCTGTACCCCACAGTGACCCCTGTGGTGGCGCTGCGCTCAGCCCGGACGGCCCAAAGCTGTGGCAGGATGTCCGGATCTCAGCTATGGTGCTCGACACGACGACACGTTGGCCACTAAGGTACGCAGTGAGCCCTGCTCTGCATACCCTAGTTTCCTGAATCTTTGGTGCTTGGGAGTTGTATATGGCAAGTGGAAATACTCATCCACATCCATGAATGAGACCCATTTGCATTCATCCTTTGCTCTCACTGCACAGTGAGAGAACCCTGCTTCCTGAGTCTTGATCCATGGCCACACATGCCGGCTGACGTTGTAGTTCTCTCGATCAAGATTTCGGACAACCTCATCTATCCCATCATCGCTGTTGTTGTCGTACACGAACCACCTCTCCACCCCCAGCCACGCGTGGTACATGATCCACTCGCGTATGGCTGAGCCCTGGTTCCACACCATCGTACACACACACAGCTCATATTTACCCTCACTCATCTTCCTCCCATCATACCCTAAATTAGACACCTTTGCCACAGATGGCACGAGCAGACGCCTACGAACATGAGGCTGCTGCACGCAATAGTGACGCGAATCCCATCAAAACTATCCACGTTGCCATGGACTCGCAACCTCCGTGGCAACGCGCACCTCACAACTTCCTGAGCAGCAGTCAATGCCTTGGTCCTCGTCACGTACCTATCCTTCCTCTCCCGCTTCCCCAACGCGAAATGGCAACTGAATTGGCTCGGGTCCGACTTCCTATCCGCCCTTAGATTCAATCCTTTGACAAACACAACAACAGAGCTCTCATCTATTGCAGCTGCATAAGTAACCCTGTTCCAATGCTTCAACGATGAACTATCCTCGAAAACCCTATCCTCGCCACGCCACCTCAAATCCGTAGCAGCCGAATAATTCCCAACCGGAAGAGGCACCTGACAATGATCCTAAACTCATCGTATTCATCTACAGACAGCACCTTGTTCACAGCAGAAGCACCACTGTAATTCTGTCTTCTTCAATAAAATAAACACATTCCAATTTATCATCGTTCATCAACCCATCTTTCCTACCGCCGGTCACCAACAAGAGACATGGTCGGGGAACAAAACCCTATCCTCAATCTCCAACGGTAACAAAACGCCCCCAAAAGTTTGTATTGACTTAGCAGTCGTAGTAGACAGTAAGGATAAGCTAGAAACGACTAGAACAGGGCGGAAAACGGAAGAAGTGAAGGGGAGTGTGTAGGATAAGAGGTAGAGGAAAGTGAGGAAGCTGAAGCAGAGGAGGAGAGATCTTACAGAAAAAGAGATGGTCGGAGAATACGTTTTCTGTTGCGGCGTTGATCGGAAGAGCTCATCTGTTTGTTGGTGAAGATGAGTAATTAATGAGATTACGGATCTGATGATTTAAGGAAATGGAGAAAATTGGTTGTGCAGATCTGTGCGAGTGCCGACAGCGGTTGGTGCAGCTTCTTCTTTTCTTTTCTTACTTTAACGTTTGTTGCTTCTGTTATCTAGTAATTGTCGGAGAGATTACTCTCTCTCTGCTGCTTTATGGGAATAATAATCATCTTTTTTACAGCTGCAGCAAGCTATGGCTGTTGCCTGTTGGAGATGTTGCTTATGTGGAGTTTGCCTTAAACGTGTGTGCTAATTCAATAAATCAGCTTAGATTCTTAATTATGCTTATTCATGTTTGGCTGACTATATTTAGGACTTATAAATTGTGTAATTTATGTTTCATGACTAGGGGGACTTGCTACTCAATTTAAGGCGTCTTGTTTATAATTTCCATTCTTGTGTAGTGGTCTTTAATTATAACTACAAGTCTCGAGTAATTTTCTTTGTTTCTTGGTTGCGCATCTTCATTTTAAATTGAAATGGGTAGCGAAAAATCGCGAAATTTTTTAACATTCTTTATTTCCCCGATAAAATTGTTAAAAATACACTCCATCCTTTAGGAGAGTCGGCTGCAAATTTGGACTTTTCAATAACCAACAACAGAAGTTGGATTTCTTCTAAGTTCTAAGATAGTACTTTTATTCGCTAATATATGCGCAATACAAAATAGAAAAAGTATCAATCGACAATAGTCATGAGGTCTTCATTACATTGCATAAATTCAAATTGACAATTCAAAGTATTCATTATGATATGACTACATAACACAGTAATTAAAGTACGCCTTGTTACCTTAATAAGTGGAGTAATATTCTGTGTTATTAATGTCTTGTTGAATTCACCTAATCTTAATTAATTGCTTCGTATTTTTAGCAAAGGTATTATAATAACAATTTATTAATCAATCTAAGTTACTCCATCTGTATCATCTGTATCATAAAGTTTGTAGCCATTTTTCATTTTCATTTGTCCTACAAAATTTGTCATATTTTATTTTTATCATTCGAGAACCTTTATTCCATAACTCGTTCATACTTACATTTTGTTATTCCCTTAGTTCCTTATTGATTTTGAATGGAGAGAGTATTATAGAACTATTGTGACTCGCCCTCCTGAAAATGATCTACTTTTGTTTTTGTTCCCAACCAAAATGATATATTATTAAATTTTAAAACACATTTATCTTTATTTTATTATCTCTTTTGATGGACAGAGGGAATAGAATATTTATAGTAATAAATAATTAAATGCTGCTTTTGTCATTTATACAGGTCTATAGTAACGGCCACGTGGAACGTTGTTTACACGCGCGTTAAAGAACGTTTAGGTTCGGTACATGTGGCAGGTAGTTGTTGGGTAGCTTGATTTACTTTCGGAAATTTAGGGTGATAGATTGATCAGTTTTAAAGTATTACTGGATCAGTTTTGGTCGTTTTCGATTATTTAATTGAAATAAATGAACTGGATAATGGATGCCCATTCTCTTTTGTTTTGCTTTTAGCGAGAGCATACTCATTCTCTTTACATTCACCGTTAATAATTCCAATAGGATCGACACCGAATTATAAAAAATAAGAAAGTAAGTGAATGAACAAATTTAGCTTTACACACCATCTAAATGACAATGAAAAATTGGTGAATTTTGGAATTAAAATTTTCATTTTTGTACCCTTTTCATGAATTGAACAATTTAGGCTTGCAACACAGCTAAGAATATTCTTTTCTTGACACGTGTGAAGTATAATTATTGTACTCAACTCAGTCCCTTTCTAAGTGAGCATTTTTATCCGAATCCGCATTTTATCTAGTATATTTTATGAGTAAGAACATATTTGATAAGAAAGTGTGATATAAGAAGATATATAAAAACAATATGTAGAGATTTTTTTCATAATTTTTTGATTATAAAGAAATTATCTACTTTGTATAGTATTAAATAATAGTGGCTTAACTAGACAAATTGATGGGTTACATAAAAAGTTTTAATTATGGCAAGATTGGGTAGGGCTCTTGTCTTATATTAGGCTTTGAGTTAAACAAGATCTTAAATATGATATCAAACAATTAAAGTGCTATTTAGAATTGTACATCCAAAAAAGGAAAATGTGGCATTTAGAGTGGGACGAAGGGAGTATATTGGTTTAACATGTTGCCAGAAAATCGTTTCATCCAAGAAGGGTCAAAAAAGATGAAATCTAAAAGAAAAATTCTTTTCTTCAAAGGCATACAAAGAAATGGTACATATAGAAAAGAAGAATCATAAAAGTCTTCTTACCATATTTCAAGTTTGATTACAACAGCACGTTCAACGATTTTAAATTAAAACCATCATCGAATTATATAAACTTTTTTCCCAGTTTTATTCTTCAGTTTCTCCCCTGTTCAGAGAATATCTGCGCATTAAGCACTAGTGAAAAGAGAAAAATAGCTTGATTCAACAAACCTGAATAAACTGCGCCTCCTTTAAGAGATGACTATTGTGAAATGGAATTGGAATTGGAATTGGAATTTCAATTAACAAAATCTGCCACTAGGGCTCACCTGAGTGCTTTTACACAGTTGGATTGAATTTCTACACGACTGCGCCCGCTGCTGTTCGCTCACAACAGTTTGCTTGCAGAAGATTAATAAAGGCGCTTCATACCCTCCATTAGAGCATCAGTATGCTCTGGCTTGCCTACGGATACACGGACATAACCCGCTAATTCTTTGTTACTGTAGTGACGAATCATGATACCCATTTTTGCGAGGTCTTCCTGTAAGGAGAAGTTACATATGTAAAGATTTGCAATGAACTGCTTGAATAACAGCCTTTAGGTTCATATATCTAGATTGCAATCAAACTACTCAAGCCCAACTTTTCGATAGGTCAGAACTGAAAACCAAAAACACCATACCTTCAGTTTCTTAGCATCTCTTCCAGTTGTCACCTCACAAAGAATGAAATTGGAGTAGCTTGGATATGGATTTAGAAATGGCACTTCTTTCAAAAGCTTAAATAGCCTCTCTCGCTCTTCCACCAAAGCTATTTTCACATTCTGATACAAATCAAATATAGATGTTGATAAATGGATGGCTCTACCAGTCAATAAAAATTACATGGCACATGAAAAGTGAGACAGAGATGTTGATCCTGGTACCTCTAGATAGGTAGGATTCTCTAATGCAGCACATGCTGCAATTTCAGCTGCTACTGACACATTATATGGCTGCTTGGCCCTCCAAAGGTATTCAATAATGCTCAATGGAAATGCTCCATATCCAATTCGAAGGCCGGCTAGAGCTGAATCACCAAAAATGAATACGACCATCATTTATTATTTATAATGCATCATAGCACCCCAATATTATAGGATATATATATCAGCCAAACAAAAACCTCGCACAAAACAGTTCATTAAGCAGTAAGTAGGTTTAGTTTTGCCATCAACTCAAGAATTTTGCATAATTAGAGCAGCAGTTAAGGCTTAAATCCCACTTCCCTGTAAAATATGTTCCTATATGCGCAGAGAGCAATCCTACAGAATGCCTAACATCAGAGAGTTGGTTTAACTGATGATGCAGCGGACATACCCCACACATTTTGTCCGAAGTTGATAAATGAAGGTCATATAGATAGATTATAGAGGACAACTTAGTTTTAAGTAAACGGAATTCAATAGAATTTTCAGATGTCCACTACTACACATGGCCAGATCGCAAAGCTTACCAACCTAGTGATACACTCATATCAAAATACACATGAATTTTTATCAATGGAACAACTTTTAACCATTTTTCTGTTCAACAGCTATATCAAGTGATGTTGTATTGGATTAAGTTGGGTACTTGGGTGCGTATCAGCATATGAACTCATGACATGGGTCAGAGGTGTGTAGCACTGCAGTACAATCATTATACTGAGCTCCTACCTAATTAAATTGAAAAGCCTTTTGGATTGTATGAAGACATCTCAAGCAACAGGTTTCATGTAGTGCTCAGGAATGGAAAAGAAGGGAGGAAAATACCAGCTCTTTTGCTAAATGTCCGGAGGACAATTAGATTCCGTACTTCTTTACCCATGTCATCTTAGATTTAAGTCCCGCAAATTCGATATATGCTTCATCCAGCACAACTAATATTGGCAGACTAAGTATTTTCACAAAGTTTCATCATCTATAATGCTGCCAGACCAAAGAGGAAATCAGTCCATAATAGAGAATAAGTTCAAACAATCAGAATAAAAACGTACTAGTCATTAACCATTTCAAACATAATCTAAATGTATTGTTTCCAATGATTATTATAGTAATCTCAAATTGCAAACCGCAATGCAGTTGATTACTTTACTCTCTTCGGAGAGTAATGAAAAAAAAAACTATAATTATCAAACAAGAAAAAAGTATGAACTCAAGTGAATTTACCTTCCATCAGGATTGTTAGGTGAGGTGAGGAATATACACTTTGGTTTCTCCTTCTCAACAACTTCAAATATTCTATGCACATCCAGGCTGAAGTCGGGCTTCCTAGGAACTGTGAAATGGGATAAGGCCAGAGTTACAAAAGATGGACTGGGTGTTTTAAAGATGTGAAGACAGATACAGGAAATAAAAGAATAATTATATGCATACAGGCTCAGCATTTGATGTTATTCAATAACAAAATGTGTCTAATTTTTAATTCAAGAAGAGCTGAAAGAGAAAAACAGACATAAGAGACTAAGCAGGTTACCCTTGACTACAAGTGCACCATTAACAGCTGCGTCAAACTCATACATAGTGAAAGTTGGTGGACAGTCCAATATTTTATCACCCGGTTCTAAAACACATCTGAAGGTCAAAAGGAAAAAAATTGTTGTAATTAGACCTTGAGAAAAAAGAACCCTGAAAGTATGAAAGACAATGTCAGAAATGATTGGCCAACAAACCGCATTATCAAATCAATAAGTTCGTCTGCCACAGCCAGCGAGAATATAATCAGCTTCAAGACCAGAATCTTTCGCCAAAGCAGCTCGCAATCTCCGGCTTTCAGGATCGGGATAAATATAAGGGAATCTCAAAGAGCTCAAAGCCTCAAAAACCTACAAGAAAACAGTAATTTTGCAGTAAATTGTGCAAGGTATTGAATAATGGCCGCCACATGAATAATCGCTGCACAGCAAGAACTGAAATACTATCCCACACAATGGAAGACTTAAAGCAATGTTAATAGTACCTCTGGAGGCGGACCATATGGATTTTCATTAGCATCTAATTTGATAATTTCCTCAGGTTTTCTACCGAGACGAGTAGACAACACCTGAACATGAAACACTAAATTTTAGAAGAAACAACTTAGTAAATAGCGATAATCAATAAAACGACTGACTTATTTGGTTTCAGCAGTTTGGTGGGTTTCAAAACTAAATGGCATTAAGAATCTTGAAATGCACCAAATATACTACAGGGAAAAGCTATGAACTTTAAAACTCCTTTGAAATAAAGTTCGTTTGTAAGTACACGAAAAGGAAATGAGGAAAAAGAAATTCCATTTTACTCAAAAAATGCGAATAACACTGACACGAAGACCTTGATATGCATCAATGTTATTAAATAGCATTTGTAATTTGATTTTGTTAACAGAAACTGATGACTAACATAGGCAGAACACTATAACCTCAGTCCTCATACAACAGTGTTTCTTCGTATGTTTTATCCATGTTCATCTATAGCGAGTAACAGAACAGTAAAGGTGGCGATTGGAGAAGAAATTACCTCGAAGGGGAGAATAGGTTGATATGGGGACAATTTACGGAGATGCGGCCGTATAAATGAATCCCCGGTCAGCTTGCCGCCTCCTTCCTTTGGGCTATCCTCAGTTACCGAAACGGCGGCGGAGGAGGAGGCTGGCGGGGTCATAAATGTAATTCTACTCCGCCTGAGATTCACCTGAAATGAACCACAATCGGGACTGGGAATCGGTCTGTCTACACAAAGAGATGAGGTCTTGCAGAGCAACTCGAGCACGCCCATGTATGACCAATTGCTCTCCAACTACAGAAATTATAGCTAATTGAGTAATCTGAGTAGAAGGAAAAAGGATTAGAGAAAGAATTCAAGCATACCTTGATTTCTTAGTGGTGGATGTCGCTGCTCTTGTGAACCCTAAACCCCCTTTTGGTAGTTGGAAAAGTAGCTAAGTAGCCACACACAAGCTTACGACAAGACAAAATATAGATTTTCCTAATTTTATTGATAATTTTGGCGTTTAAGATAATTTCTTAAAATATAAATATGCTTATACCCATGGAAATATCAATGAAATGTCTCCTAATTGCCAAATGGAATTAGTTGATTAATTTAAGGGATAATTGTAGCCAAAATTTATTTAACTTTTGGTCAAATTGTTATGCGTTAGGTTATCTTAATAGTATGACTATTGGACTTGAATGCCACTTATTTTAAACTTTTAATAGTAGGGATAATTGTAGCCAGTTGAAGATTGATTTTTGTTTCAATGGTGCATATTATCATTCGATTCTATACATTACATTCATCAAAATTCTCAACAATAAGGATTAAACCAACCAAATTCTCAACAAGACAAAGATGAATAAACCAAGAAACAGCAGAGCAACTGAAGATAAAACCTTTTCCTTGGCCTCATCTCTTTTTGCTACAGAAAAATCTGTATATATACAGCTTCTAGCTCGACCTAAAACAAAAGAATATCTATCACTTTACTTTCTTGGACTATCAAGCCTCGTAATAATCTTAGCATCCTTGTGCATAATCCCATTTCCATGACTGCTGCTGAAAGATGATTCCAACTTCAAATTAACAGACTCTCCTCTCCTCCAAAACTTGGGACTAAGAAACTCCCTTCCTGGGATCATACAGCAAGCGTTCCCCAACTCCTCACTTGTCGTTGAGATCCTTCGTGTTGGGAGAGCAAAATCCTCTGACATGACGCCCAGCACCTTCTCCAACCCATCCACTCGCTTCTCCAACGAGCTCATGCCCTTCTGAGAGCTCCCAATATACCTCTGAAGCAACAACAGATCAATCTCAATACAATACAACACAGCACAGCATAATGTAGTAGAAACCATTTTCAACAGCTAGTACCTGAAGGAGGCTGAACAAATTCGATTGCTGGCTTTCTATCTGCTGCAGCTGCCTTCGGATCAGAGACATGTCCTCAAACTCGTTCTCGTTCTCGCTCTCAAAGTCATCTTTGATATTGTCTGAACTGTCACAGGGAACCACCCGAGCACGGGTGTCCTTCTTTACATTGAACTTGTTACTGGCAGTGGGAAGGCGGGGTTTGGCGTCCTCGTTTCCCAGAGTGCTCTCCTGCTGCTGCTGGTTGACGACGAGCAACTAGACGCAGGTGACCTCGGTGGATGCATTTTTCTCAGTTGAGGAGTTTCTGAGCTAGGGGAGTAATAACCAGCACTGCTAGTATCTGATTGAACTGACAAACAATGCAAAACATCAATATTCATCATTTTTACAGTCTTAGCATTCTTTGATCAAACAAGGGCTAATTATCAACTGAATTTGCTTAATTAGCAATGCGCCTTTTGCATATCTTTAACTATCATCAATTGAGAGTGATCTAATGAGTCTCCCAATTATGACGGTTAGTATCTCATAAATTGAGTTCATCGCATTAATTAGGGCAAATTGCATACGAAAATAACATAGAATAATTTGAGAAAATTCGCCGGCGATGCTATATAATAATTTTTCAGCCAATAAACAAAAAAAGTGTAGTAGTAATTTGCTAATTATACCATTTGGCGAGGAGAGGGCTTCGGATTGCTCGGGAAGATCTTTCCATATCACCAATGCTCTGTTCATCTTTTCCCTAACAAGCTTTACCTGTAAATTAAAAGGTGAAGAAAACAGTCAATACACATTTTTGTCGCTTAATCATTGAAAAAGAAGAAGGAAATTGACTAATTACTTTGTCGAATCTCCTGTTCTCTAAAGCAGCTAAGCAAGAAGCCTTAAATTGCACCGACAAATTGCAGTCAGTCATCGCCGCCTTCTCCAAAACCTCCGCTGCTCCTTTCTCGCAGCCCAATCGTCGCTGCTCAGGAAATCAACCGCCGTGGAAACGGTAGAATTGAACAAACTCTTACTCTTAACGCAATCGGTGCTAACGATGCAACCTACCAATGCGAGCAGAGCCGGCTTCGCCTTGCAACCATCGCTCCTGGCTAATTTCAAAACCCTAGGCAGCAGCCTCCTCATCTCCGCCGCGTCGGGATCCGTCGCCGCCTCCACCGCCGCGGCGAGGCAGAGCGCGGCCCCGATCTGCGCCTTGAGTCCTGCTCGTGGAAGGAGCTTCAGCCAGAGGCTTCAGGATCGCGGCGAACAGCGGAGGCGAGGTGACGTGCGCGGAGATGGAAGATACGGCGTCGACGCAGGCGGCGCGGACGGCGGAGTCGGGGTCGCGGAGGCGGCGGAGGACGGCGGAGATCATCTTGGAGACGTGAGGGGAGAGGGCGTCGCCGTGGGCGGCGGAGAGGACGCTGATGAGGCGGACGCACTGGCGGCGGACGGGGGACTTCTCGGAGGAGTCGGTGGCGGAGAGGCAGTTTAGGAAGGGGGCGAAGGCGTCGTTTGGGAGGGTGCGGGCGATGGATTCGAGCTCGTTGGAGGCCATGGCGAGGGTGTCTCGGTCAGAGAGCTTGTCGATGCAGGTGTTGACGCGTGATTTGAGGTCGCCGGAGGATTGCTTTGTGATCGCCATTGGCCACGGCGGCGGAGGAGGTGGTGGATGGAGTGGTGGAGGAAGTGGGATGGTTTCTTGGGTTTTTATACTCAACGTGCGTTGTCATTTCGGGATTTATTTTATTGTTAACTAAACTTTTTGCTTACTCTCATGCATATTCTCTTATACTCCTAACTTACTTTCTGTTTTATTTCATTCAACTTTTATTAAAAATATATTTTTATATACTTTATTCTCTTTAACAATGTACTACTCTGAGATTTAAA
The DNA here is from genome assembly GCF_023119035.1 of Salvia hispanica. Lineage (NCBI taxonomy): Eukaryota > Viridiplantae > Streptophyta > Magnoliopsida > Lamiales > Lamiaceae > Salvia > Salvia hispanica. The sequence continues at coordinate 19,663 of NW_025952696.1, read as the reverse complement.
ATCATAATTTTATCAATTTCTTTCTTTTGAGAGCATAACATTTATGAAATTTAAAACCATAACATTTGGTTTTATCAACTTTTCTTAGTGAGAACGTAACATTTTAGCCCACTGAAATTTGTTAGTGTAAAATTTTTGGTGAGAGCGGTTTTAACATCTGCTATATTTATTAATTTTATCAACTGTCAATTTCAACAAAATTTATTCATCGATGGAAATACTTCCTCCGTTCCTTATTAGTCATTTTCCATTTCGAAAGTTCCTATGGTTGAGTCATTTCATATATAGAACTTTCTTTCTTTCTTACTTTACTCTCTCTTACTTTATTCACTTTTTACTTTATTCTCTCTACCTTTTTTCTCTTTCTTACTTTTTTATTTATTTCTCAACATTCAATTCTTAAACTGCTGCTAAAAATTCGCCTCAACTATGAGAGACGGAGGGAGTACTTAATTATGTAATGACGGATAACGAATGAATGCCAAGATCTCCTCCGTCCAAAAGATGTCACCTGTAGAATTGCGAGATTTTAGGAGATTTTGTTTTCGTGTTAAATTGAGAGAAAAATATAATTTTTATATTCACGTGAGAGATAATTTTTTTTAAAAGGAGAAATATGACATTTTTTATGAAATAAAGCTAAAAATGAAATTATGACATATTTTGTGCGACCTGCATCGGTTGTCTCTTGTGAATGCTGATTTCTGAATTCTGATGGGACATGTGAATGGAGAGAAACAAGCTAGTTGCATTGGAAAATGGAAACTTGGACTGCCATAAATTCCTTTTCCGAAAATTAAATATGAAAACAAATTTAATGCTGAAAATTTTCGTGCACTAGTTGTATTGCTTGCGTGATGATTGGGACCAAAAATAAATATGGGAAGATTGATTAGATCAGTTAGGTGCAGACTATGAAAAAAGTTAAATAAATAAGACATCCTCACTATGACATTTTCTCCTCATAAAAATAAACAAGACTTCCTCAAAAATATATTTTCTCCTAAAAATAATTTGCCGGAGTATAATTTAAGTAGTATTGATTTAGTTCAACTAAAAAATAGTGACATTTATTTTATTTAGAGTAACATGTCATGCGCATTGTTGATTTTGCTATAAATTTGTTAGTATTTTATTGCAAATGGAATATAGTATATACGAACTTTAGGACGGTATAATTTACAGAGAATTTTTAGAGTTTTTTTTTTTTAAGCTTTTAAATGGTTTATCACTTTATGTTTTTACCTACGTAAATTTATCTCAAGTTCATTGCCATATGCGATCAACTATCATGTTGAAGTTATGCACCAACCATATTTGTGTGCGTCACATTTGCTAAGATCCAAAAAAAGGATTTAAAAAGATTGGCCATTGAAACTTGAAAGGCAACACTTTGGATTGAACTTTCTAATTTTTTTAATAATCCAAATCAATTAGGTAATCTGTCTAAATACTTCATTGGTATCTACACTGAATTTCTGACAATTGACAGCATATTGCTAACAAACTATAGCAAATCCTGAGAAAGTCCCTGATTGACAATGGATATATTTAAGCGAAAAAAACAATACTACTATATAGTAGTAGTAGTACATAATAATAGGCATTGATTTCGAATATATATGATTGCTGTTAATTATTGATCAGTAATTATTTTGAGTAATTTATGCTATATTAAATCATGAAATACAGAAAAACGACAAGATTCCATCAAATTGCCATCCTGTAACATGATTGGAGCCCCTATAGATAACATATTTTATTTTAAATGAAAGAATTTCGTCACATGGTGGTCAATTTTACTTATAACTTCAGAGGATATGACAACAATTGTGCATGTTATTGAAGAAAAATTCTTCATAAAATTTAGTAAATGTTCTAGTACTACTCCATATTTTTTTACGTATCAAATTATTTGAAATAGGTGGCTTCTTTATATAAGTCCACTTCTACTTAGTGTTAGAAGACGTATACTCCTATTAAACATAGTAATACGATGTATGTGTCATATTTGAGTATTGTTGAGCATTTATTTTATCGCTTCTTTGTTTGCATATAATGCCCGGAGCCGGACTCGCGCAATTAATATACTATTTATTAGTTTAAAATATGGGATTTATTGGAAAGGAAAGACTATTAAAATGGTTGGAAGTTATTTGGATATTCATTGTCCAGGACTTTTGGATTCTGTTAAAATTGAAATTATATGATTTTAAAGAATAAAGTTGGTGTGAGGACTTAATCTTAATCATCAAACTAAACTTTGATTTCAAATACTACATAAATCAACTTTCTACTATTTTTTTTTTGATGAATACTGTACTTATAAGGTTTATTGATTGCACCGCTCAGACAAGTTATTGAATAATGTATAACTTTATTTATAGTTGAAGCGAAACTTTTCGACACGGAGTTTTAGAAAGAATATCGGTGTGTTAAATAAATAGATAAAAAAGTAAGAGAGATGAAAGGATAGAGAGAATAAAGTATAAAGTGAATAAAGTAGTGAGAATAAAGTATGAGAGAAAAGTATGAAGAGAAAAAAAATTACCATACATAGAAATTACTCAACTATAAAGAAACTTCTCAAAATGGAAAAATGATTCAACTATCTAGAAACGGAGGGAGTATCGAAGAGTAATAATGTAATTAGTTAATCACACTGAACTATAGTCTATATACGTGCCAGTATAGGCTAAACTTTGAATAAGTCTTTGGTACATGACCGATTATTTAATTATGGTAACAGAAAGAGAAGTATACTCAATGCAGGGCATGTGAATTAGATATGGGAGTGACATTTGATATCAAGAATTTTAACTCTGAAATTGCAGAAAATCACGTGAGAGTACAGAAGGCCATTCATTGATCTATTGTTGGGATTCCATCATCATGAATCAATTTTATTTTATTAATTAATTCTAGGGTCAAGTTAAAAGATTAGATTGAGCTGCCACATGACACAATAGGGTGTACTACAAGATGTCAAATTTTCTTTTGGTCTCCTCGGCAGGGCAGTACAATTATCAATTATTGTACACTTTAATTTACTTTCAAAAGTTGTTACGTATTTACATATTAAAGTAACCTATACTTGCTAGTTGCTAGGTTGGGGGAGGGTTAGGAATTTTCATTTCTATATTGGAGATTGTATGTCATGTCTATTTCATGGTGATTTACTCAATTAAATATGCACTGGATTTTATTGGGATGCATGTTTTTCTAGTCTATATATACTAGGAGATGGAGCCAGAAAATTACGGTAGAGAAGGCAAAAAAATGAACATTCAAATTTTTCTTTGGAGAAGTTCTAATTTTTATCATATGCTATAAACCTTAGATTTTTTCTGCATGTTCTATAATCTAAAGAAAAGGAAAATATTTTATCCATCTTTTCTATTATCTTGGACTGCATTTTATCCTATTAGATGGGGCAATTATATATACTTTTTTATTATAATATATGGAGGGGCAATTTAATGCTTAGTTAATAAATTGATATAATTTGCTATATGAATATATATGTACGTGGAAATTTGAGGTTGCCCCATTCTCACTATGAATTGGATACGTTTCTAGGACTAGTAACATTTGCCGGCTTTAGTGAATTTAGGTTATGGAACCAAAAGAATTGAGTATTAAGTTTGATCATTTACAATTCAGATTGTGACGATTCTAAGAATTCTTATCCTTTTGAAAATAGAAACATTTGAGTGGTATAATATAAATGATAAAAAATTTAACTGTATGAGACATATATGTTGTACTACTAAAAATTGTGACAACTCGTGCAACTACTACGATGGATGTGTAATATTGTTTATTTTTGACTTGGTTAGCTAGCGTAAATTTATCAATGCAACTAATATAAAAGATGTGCCATATTGTTTACTTTTGACCACCAGCACCATACACTTCAGATATGAATTAATCTAATTAGATTCTAATACTATTAAAGTAAACAAACTTGTCGTACGACGAGAAAAGAGAATTTCATACACCATCTTATAGCCCATGTATCAAGGCGCCAAAATAGTCCCTTATTTTCCATCTCCCAGTTGTACCATATAGGCATATACCTGAATACCAACTTGTTTTGAATATCATAAATCGACCACGCCATGATCGACATAGAACATGCAAATTCACATCTTCTTATCAAAATTTGCAAACGAAACACCAGTTTGTTTTGAACATCTTAAATCGACTATGTCACAATGTGGAACATGCAAATTCTCTTCTTATCAGAGTTGGCAAATGGAACACCAAATCAGGTTATATATGAAGCAAATTTTCGGTTCTTTTGATAGGCACATTGAGATGTTCCACTAATTACAACAATAATACCAAAGTTTACTTGATATATAACTAGGATCATTAAATCAAATTTTAAAGTGTCCAAACATGAAGTGATGAAACACATGCCTTTCGTTTCAAACTTGTCCTCTTCTAAAATCATTAAATCATGTCCTAACGTGGAATTTTAAAATTTAGACTTCAAAAGTCATCGTTTCCTACCTCAAGTAAAAAACAATTACATATGATTTTATATTTTGTTACAGTTTATCTTACATGTCACGCCAGTCAATTAACTTATTAGTATATTAAATCACGTTTATTTTGCTTAATCTTTTCAAATTTATATTTCATTAATATTTTCTTCTCGCTGTCATTAAATTTATAATGTTTATATCTATAAAGTTTTCGTACTGTGAATTAAGGGCGATGGTATACATATACACATTACAGATAAATATTAGTACTAGTATTATCATATTATGGAGTAGTAGTTAGGTGTAAGCATGTAAGGTCACCTAAATCCTCAATGGAGCTAATCCAGTATTTATTCTCGACTATAAAACCTTTATTAGTACTTTTTTTCTTCTCAAGACTTATTTAAAAAATAATTAAAAAGTTAGATAAATTATTCGTTGAATAAGGACAAAGCCAGCAAATAGAAATGTGGAATAACAGAAGCTGCTGATCCTCATTTATTTTATTTATTCACTTTCCCCTTTAATTAACAGTAGCACTTAATTTAATACTATTATAGTTTTGGATTGAGCGTCAGCACTCAACAATAATACATCTGGTAAGCTGCCAAGCTGTAATGGTTTAGGTCTTCTTCTAAAAAAATGCAGAATCATTATAACTAAATGGTATGGTAGGAATCAAGTGAAAATTAATTTTTTGTTAGAATTAAATTAAATTAAAATATTGAGAAAAATCCACCGAAGATTTTTATAATTAAGGAGTTGAAATAATTATATTTTCTGATCAATATTTAGCATTCTCACTGAATCATTTTTCCTGATTAAACACACACACACACACATAGTATCGTTCTGGCAACTAAACTAGAAGAATGATAGAAATATATTTGGCCAAAGCAGCAGCTGTCCTCTAAAAGTTAGAAAATTGTTGTTGGTTATCAACTAAGAAGCTATGGTTTATTTTTAATGGGAGAAAAATACTCCCTCCGTCTGTAAAATATTGTTCATATTTGACCAAGATTCAGTTTTAAGAAATGTAAGAAAAGTGTGTGAAATTAATGTAAGTCTCATATTTATATACTAGTTTTATAATAGAATGTGAGAGTAATAAGTTAGTGAAAACTGGAGTCCATTTACCAAAAATGGAAAAAAAACAAAGTGGACAACATATCATGACGACAAATGATAAAACTGACAACATTTCATGACAATGAGTAATGATTAGTTTGTTATATATGTGAGGATTATCTGTATTAGCTTGCATAGTGGTAATGAAGATTCCCAAGCTATAATTATAATGCAATTATGATATGATTGCACAAGACTTTAGGAAATTATATGAAATCAGCTTGTCCCACATAGGGTAATTAGTCGGATTGAATGTCAAATGAATTGCCACTTTTGACTAATTTTTAGATTATCTTTGAAACATTTCGATTGTGCTTCCATCATTTGATTATATAAATTTTAGCATCTCATATTTTTCAGAAAAATTTATCCCTGAAACTATATTGTTGATTTGATCGACATTTAGGAAAGTTCATAAAGATTAAAATTACTACAAATCAAAAGTGGAGTTATTAATGAAAAATTTGACTGAATTGCAAATTTGCAATGGATCAAAAGTGCATACCTTTTATTCAATTGTTGCTATGACATGGCCAATTTTAATTTAATTATTCTAACTTTTCTTTACCTTTTACCAAGTGTTACTTGATAAAGCATCATTAATACTATATGAAAAGGAAACTTACCATGATTTCAAAAAAGAAAAAGAAAAACAAGAATGACACCAAATCAATTTTTTTTAAACCAAGTTTCGGGTTGATATATAGGTTACCAAACAATACAAACAACATGTGGAATAATTTATAATTTAATTGATAAGTCTCCCCCTCCCATGTTCCCTTAAAGGAAAAAAGAGTTAAAATAAGCAACTCTAAACAAATTAATGTTTGTCATATGATTAATTATGACAAATAATTCTCCTATAAAAACAGAGAAAAATATGAAACCATGACAACTAATTCGAAAATAAATACAAAAGAGTCACATGGATTCTGAAATGAAGTGTCACACTCCTCTTTCTAAACCAGGGAAATTTTGCATTTCCCTTTAATGCCCTCCAAGATTGGGAAATCAGAGTTTCTAAAATGTACCAGAGAAAGTGATCCAATAAGGAACTTTTGCATCTCTAATTAATTTAAGTCGAGTGATATATTTTTCACCTACCTTGCAGTTACCTTTTATATTTTGACAATTTTTTTTTTTTTACCATTTTTCATTTTTTAAACAAAAACCAATGCTAGGATAAAATAACGGCAAGCAAAAAAAATAATAAAAGCAAAGGTTCTATTCAAAATCACTAAAGAAGAAAAAAGATAATGAACTTAAGAAACATAAGAAAAAAGAACATCGTCATGTCAAGTTATCCGTCATCCTCATCCACCGTAAGAATTTGATAACCATATAACATGAAACAGAAGCACACATGAATGTAAATAATAACTACTCATCATAGTTTTGGATTGTGACATCAACCGTTTTTTGAGAATTTAAATGTGTCATATTAGACATCCATTATGTCGTAGAAATGGAAATGTAGAAATAATTTAACTAGGTTACCCTAGCAACATCTAAAATTGAGACATCGCCGTATCTAAACGAACCCGGACTACTTATTAGAAATGGCCACTCACCTCAACCCGACTACTTATTAAATGAGCTACTCACTCTTAAAGACCTTATAAGAGGAGGTTATCCACACTTATATGATTAGATGAAATATTCACCAAGTCGATGTGGATATGATTTAGCGAATTTAACACGCCCCTCACGTGTGGGCCGGAAAGGACATCGGTCTTCCACCACAAGGTAGGTAATACAAGAGATAAGAGAACCATCATCGATGTGGGTAATGCAAGAGATAAGAGAACCGTCATCGATGTGCAAGAGATAAGAAAACCATCATCAATGTGGGCCGGGAAGGACATCGGCTTTCCACTCGAGGTAGATAAGAGATAAAGAGAAATTCATCATCAAATTGAGCGCTCGATAACATATTAATGAGTCACTCACCTCCTAAAGGTCTTATAAGGGGGATGATTATTCACACTATATAAGTTAAATGAGATCTTCACCAAGACAATGTGACAATTTAGAGAATTTAAAAATACTCTTTGCTCATGGGAGGACGCCTGTATAATATGTGACAACTTCCAGATATATAAAGGGAGACTTATTCAATGTATATTGTCCTTCTTTCTCCAATTAAAAAAGAAAATTCTTTTTCACGACTTTTAATTTTAAACGTTTAACTGGGGTGGTAATTGCATGGTACATGCGACGTATGAGAAGAATTCGATGTTATGTTATCTATATACATATTAATATAGCCTATAGGATATACACATAGATTACGTGCTAATATATCACAATATTCATTCATATAGATCATTTTCATAGTTATATTAAATCTATAAAGCGCACATATGTAAATTACTAGACTAACCTTAAAACAAGCAATTTGGTAGTAATACTATTAATAATAGATAAGTATAATATTAAAATATTTGAATATTGCGATGCCCTTTAATATTTTTAATTATTAAAGCTCTATATAGTTGCCTAGTTGGTATAGGGCTATAGTAATAATGCAAAAAATTCGACCACTATATATACATATATTGTCTTTTCTCACTTTAAATCCCATTAGAGTATTTCTTTAATCCACCTCCTCTTTCAAGTATTTTTTTAAAAAGTACCTATGATTTATTATTTTGTTCTTTCAAATTATTTTTCTTAATTACAGTAATTATTAATTACTGATAAATCAAATAATCGATGAACGGCAAACCAAGATATGACAAGCGTACAGTGTTTTGTTTTGACTGGAGATTAATTATATTACTATTGCAATTGAACTAATTAGCATTTAATCTCTATTATTATGTTTGCAACAACTTCAACAGCCACTATAATTGCATTTCATGTCGCATAATGTACCAGTAATTAATGATTTATAGTCGATATATTTGGTGGAATATCATCTAAGGAGTTTTATGATGAGGTTGCTATTCTACATGTAATAATTAACGAGAAAATTAAATACCATCTTTTAGTTTTGGAGACCTAACTATATGCAATTTGAAGAAATTAATTCCTTGGATTTTAGGCCTTTCAACAGATGATATAATGTTGGATTTAGACAGTACATGATCAATAGTCACAACTAGTCTCGTGATTTGGTTACAGCTGGATTTAAGGAACATCTACAAACTTCAATCTGATTTCAGAGGAATGTTTGCATTGCAACTAATGTGAATGATATGTGACAGGGTGTTTCCAATGATTAATAATTTAATTTGAGAGAGAGATGCTCCCATCGTCCCCTTAGTTGTTCACTTTGCTATTTTCATTCGTCCCATATTAATTGTCCCACCTCCATTTTTCCATAATTGGTAAGTAATTCCACTATTACTTATTTCACTTATATTTTATCAAAAACCAAAAAATAAAAATGGGACTGTATTCCATTAACTTTTATCTACTTCTTCTACGTTTTTCAAAATCAGAACCGAAGTGGATAATTAATGAGAGACGGAGGGAGTAACTTTCTTCATAGTATATCTCATACGGTCATACAGTACACTGGGGAAATACTTGCTATGTAAATTATGTATTCCCTCCAGGATCACGATCACGCTATTCACACTTTTATTTTTGGATCATTAATTAAGAATTGAGTAATTAATAAAATTAATATTTTAAATATAATACTGAAAACATTTTATAAGAAAACACTTAATGAATTTTAATATCTAAATTAAATATCATAATTTTTACATAAAATATAAATGGTACAAATAGTTTGGGATGGGTCGAAAAAATTTGTGAGTAATAGGATGACGGAGGAGTATATATAACTTGGCAAGCTTTCATTTGAGTACGTAGTTTAATTTGTGTGTTTAATCGAGATAAAATGCTGAAGCTAAACTAGCTAGCTAACTATACGAAACATGAAAATATCAAAAGAATTAATTAATAACTAAAAATATTTAGTATGTCAATCAGCCCAAGACACTGAAATTTTTTAGTTTCATAATTTCCTTGTTTATATCAGTTTTTTATTAAATTTTGTCGATACTCAAAAAAGTTTTTTCATTAAAGATTGTTTTTTTAAATGCAAAAATGCAAAAATAAAACGTAATATCCAGATTTCCAAACAATGACAATTATTCTTACGAGATCTATATAACATGTAACAGTGTTATTATTTTTTTCGAAAAAAAAATAAAATGTTGTTATTAATATTTAAAATAATACAGATTAAAGCGGTTATTCCACTCTTGAATGTCTCCAAATTAGGGGGTAGGTACGGTATCCTTTACCAAACCAATACCGTATACCTTAGTAAATACGTATCGAAAAATCATACCTTTACCTACAAATTTTTTCGGTATTACCTGAAACCCTTTATTTTTGTTTGCAATTTCCATCAAATCTTTCACTCTTTTTAGATTATTACTCGAAGTTAGGTATACCTTACTTTAAGGTATACGACTATCAACATCAATTAAAATAGAAAATTAGAGTATTTAGAATATTATTTATATTTTATAATTTTTAAAATAAATTTAATATAATTTATTCATAATTATATTTATATTTTAAATGATTTTATAATTTAAAAATATACAAAATATATTTTATATATAATTGTGTCTATATTTTGTGGTATATTTAGTTCACGTATATCCTAATTTCGGTATATACCAATTTCGTATCTACGGTATACGCGTATTTGAAAATTCATGTTCCCTTTACGGAATATTTCGGTAAGGTATCATGCAAAACAAATCGGTATCGAAAATTTGGTATTTTCTAATTTTTTCTCGATAAGGCGTTTGGTATTTTTTTTTTCCGCTTACCCCAAAATTAAGGAAAGATTAGTAAGTGAGACTATCTGAAACTAAAAATATAAAATAACAATAGCTAGAGATAACCCAATAAGAATAGATGGAATCATTATGATTTATGAATTACAAGTTCATGGAATTTCGACACTAGCACATGCATATACATTGATTTATGAGTAAATGAAGAAACAAGACATATACATATAAAAGGTTTATGTATCCGACACATCCCTATTATCACATTGTCTCTCCCCCATCTTCACGTGACACCTCTCATTACCCCCGATCAGTTTATATGTTATGTCCCTTTTATTCTTATCTCTTTTGTTTATGACACAACTTCATTGCCATTTCTTGGACCTTTTTCCTCTTTTTTCCTATTTAGGGTACATGCTCTATAATATCGCTTTAAAAGTCTCATATTTTTATTTCACATTGGTTCGGGGTACTCGATTTTAGGTTTGCATTATTGAAATATGTAAGGCTAGGATTTTGCATGGACAAGAAAAGGACTGATATTTTGTTTGATTACTAGTATTCCCTCTATTCTATGCTACTCATTTTTTTTTTGGATCCTAAATTAAGGATTGAGTAATTAATTAACTATTCCATCATTTAAAAGATGAAAGCTAAAAATTGAGAATGGAAAGAAAAAACAAATACTCCATATAAAATATTTTGCACATGCTTATTTTAGAGTTACTCTTAACTTATTAATGGATCAGAATGAGAGCTGAGAATAGAATAAACGTGGCCCGAAATATATGTAGGCCTTGTTGCATAATAAAAGCCCAATAGCAAACTGAAGCAAACGTCAATTACGCCATTAAGCTAGTTACTTTTTCCTTCTCATTTTTATTTTTTAATTAAAACAAGATCTACTTACTAAATATTAACCCACCAAATAACAAAAAATAAGATTATGACTATTGCAGAAAGTAACTCGGGGGACTGTGAAGAAACTCATTAAAAGGATGATTCTATTAGTAGTCTCCATTTGATTCATTAGAAAGAAATAGATAGCAATTCTCATAGACAAACATTATTTATTCGATTATTTCTTCGGCAAAAAAAAGACGTGTCGTGAGTTCTGAATTTTCTTATTAGAGAAGAATCGATTTTTGTTGCGAGTTTAGAAATTTGTGTTAAAAATTGTTTTTCTTATTGAATCAGTTAAAAGACGAAATTTTAGAAATTTTTTTTTGTTATTTGTTACCCCCTTGTCCCAAAAAGTTGAGACAAAATTTTTGGGGCCCGGGAGATTAAAATTTATATTAAATAAATGGGAGAGATGAAAAAAATAGGAAAGATAAAGAGAGTAAATAAATGAGGGAATAAAATAAGAGTATAGATGTTTTTTTTATTTAAAAAAAAGGAAATGCTAACTTTGTTGGGGCCTTTTAAAAAATCCTTTTTGGGGACAGGGAGATATTAAATAGGAGACTAAAAGTAAGTAAAATATGAATCAATTATTCCATTTAAAATCTAATAGGCAATATTTATATATATTGAGAACCCCCCTCGCTCAACCCATTAGTGCATTTTTTGGGCCCATCATTGTTTCGCCTTTGACTTCAGTCCATAAAATTCTGTAAAGGTCGACTTTCCTCTTTTAAATAATCATTCGGGGAAGCTCCCGTTTTGGGTAATAAGGGCTTCATTAAAAAATATTGGGCCTTATGTTTTCCTGGCACAACTTAAACCTACAGAATACCCCTACTAATATAAACAAGGGGTAACTCAGTATTTAACCACCGTATCTTTTTAAAATGTAAAGGAAAAAATTTGACCCCAAATATAGGTCATTTTATTTTTTTAATTAAACATTATTTTTAGATTTTTGGCCCGATCGTATAAAATTTTGACTTTTGGTTTTTAGTTTTTAAAAACAACGGCCCCGGATTTAAATCGATTTTGACCAAATTTAAGTTTTAATTTATTTTTTTTCCTTAATTAAAAACCCTAACTATTATAAAAAATATTCTTTTAAATATAATTAGAAATTATGACAAATTACTCAAAATAAAACACAAAACACTTTTTTTCCTTCTCAACACGTACCTCAACACTTGGAAAATTCCCCAAAAAAATAGATTGGGATAAATCTATCACAATCCAAAACCCCAAGACTCAATAAACAACCCCAAAATTCAAGAAAGAAATACCTATTTCTATTGCACATAGGGATCTGAACTAACACCATTGGAAAATAGCCATCAACATCAGCAGACTCAAGATCCACAATGCCATGTTTGGCAAGAGGTTTAATATTTCCAGTTGAAGGCAACCCAAACCTCCCAATGGTCCCGGGAAAAACTCTTTATTTTCCCAACTCCGCCCCAAAGGCCATACCCAAAAAAATTTTCCCCGTTTTTTGCCACTTTTAAACCCCGGTTTTTCCCCCTTTTCAACTCAACATTTATTTTTACTCATTACTAATTTAATTGTTTTATTTTTGTATATAATAAATAGCTAATTTAAAGACAAGACAAATAATAGTAATAAAGTTTTGGGATTAAAACGAAAAAATTACAACGGAAAAAATTTTTAAAAAAAAGTAGGAACGGAAAAAAAAAAATTCTAGTAAAAAATTCAAGGCGGTGGGGGCGGGTTTCTTTTGCCCACAATTCTTGATCATATCGTGTTGTAGTGCTCGATGGGCCTCCTTTTTGGGGTATGTCCATGAACTCCTTGACCCTTCTTTCGTTTTACGGTACCCCGGGCGGACTTTTGAGAAGTGACTCGAGAGCAACACCGGTGTCGTTGGTGCGTTAGGGGCGCCCTTCGTGTTCATCCTTGATGATCATGTTATGCATGATGATGCACACATACATGATGTCGGCAATATCCCCTGGTAGTAAAACGCGTCGGGCCCTTTACCGGTGAAAATCGTGATTGGAGCACCCCAAACGCCCTCTCCACATCCTTGCGCGAGACTTTTGCGCTCGGGCAAATACTTTCTACTATCTCCGATTGGGCATCGATCGTCTTCAAAACACGGGCCATTGCGGATAGATGCCGCCGACGGGTAGTACCCATGTTATGCACATTGCCATTGGCCGTGAATTCGATGGAGGGGCCTAACCCGTTGATCCGCTCGTTGAAAAGGGGCGACGAATTGAGAACATTTAGGTCGTTGTTCGACCCGGCTATACCAAAATAAGCATGCCAAATCCAAAGCCGTTAGTCGGCAACGGCTTCAAAAATGATGGTGGGATGCGTACCTTTGTACGGTAATGAACTCTCGCACGCGGTTGGGCGTTCTTCCCCTGCCGTGCATACGATCGATCTTCTGAGCATCCCGGAAAGCCGTGGGTCCTCCGGTGCCAATCCGGCGAACGGCGTCAGCTGCGTCCGGCGGCGAGGTAGTCCCCCCAAATATCTCTCGCACGCCACGACAAAAATTCTTCGGGCACTCGTTGCCGGTCGTCTGCCGCATTGCGGATACTCATCGAACATGTCGCGAGACCCTCCATATGCCAATTGTCGGATGGCAACGGTGCATTTCTGCGAGGGCGATAAGCCGAGCTTCCTGTGGCGTCTCGTGGGCTGGAACTCGGGGTAACGCGCGGACAACGCATTACAATGCGCGGGGAAGAGGGACGGCGCATTCGAGATCGGCGACGAAATACATCTCCGGATAACGTGGTTCCTCGGCAAAATAATCGGCGAACAGCCGTCGTGCCCACCAGCGTGGTCGCGGTCGATGTATCGGCGCCGCTGCGGATTGGCCGTTGGGGTGGGCTGGCATTCGAGCAAGCTCGCTTTGTATGAAACGGGAGATATAGCTTGGTGGGTTGTTGGCGAAACCCGCGACATCCCATCCGGTGGGAGCGGGAGGTACCTCCTCTTCGGAAGAAGAATGAGATATCTCCTCGTCGGACCGAGAATGAGAAGATGATTCAAAATTCATTAAATATAGATGGAGAGAGAAAATAAATGAAGAGAGAAAAGGGATGAGGATGAGGAGAGAATGAAGAGAGAAAAGGGATGAGGATGGGGAGAGAATGAAGAGTGTGTATTTATAGGGGGAAATTAAAAAAAAAAAAAAACTATTTTATGCCGGATTATCGCCCACGTGGTCCGATAATCCGCGAATTCGGAGTTGGCGTTATTACGCCGAATTATCACTGAATTCTCCCCAACGCGCGATAATCCGGCGATAATCGGCGATTTTCGCGTTTACCGACCATTGGAGTGCTCTAAGCTATCCAAGCTCTTGGATAAGGAAGAGGACTCATGCAAACGATGGTCAAAAGCCGGTGGCGGACGAGATACTCCACTCGATCAAAACCAATCAAAGGCGCTCCTAACGTCGTAGAGGTGGAGATCGTGCGAAATGCCGCCTTTGAAGTAGGCGTCGTCTCAAAACCGAAGGAGGAGCGACATAACGGGAACCCTTGATGCGAGGCGAAGAATCTCGACTTCCGGGGATGTCGGTGCGGCCGAGGCAGCGGACGGACGGCGCGGGTGGCCCGGGAGGAGGACCGTGAGTGCTTGGCATTGCGGTTGCGGCCTCCCTTGACGGCGTCGTTTTGGAAGAGGAAGTCGTCGTCGGAGGGGATTCGAGCTCCCCCATGGACCAAGAAAAATCGTGTTTTGTGTTTTACTTTGAGCAATTTTGTCATAATTACTAGTAGTAATTATATTTAAAAGAATATTTTTAATAATAGTTAGGATTTTTAATTAAGGAATCAAAAAACAGAATTAGAACTTAAATTTGGTCAAAAATCGGATTTAATCGTTACTTAGTTTTAACTGAATGTTAACAGATGACCAAAATGATCAAATTTCCATATGTTGGGACTACAAAATCTAAAAGATAATGTTTATGACCAAAATCGTAAAATGACCATATGTTCAATGAATTTTGATATTTACTATTTAAAATAATCTTCTCTCAGTCCTCAATAAGAGTCCATTTAACCATTTCATGCAATCCAATAAGAGTTACATTTCACTTTTTATCACAAATGGTACGGTGAGTCTGCATTCCATAACTCATTTTTATCCATATTCATTATAAAACTAATACTATTAAAATATGGACCTCATATTCCACTAATTTTTTCCATCCACTATTTTTTATATTTCTTAAAACTCGTGTTCATATTAAATGTGACTCCTATTGTTGGACGAGGGTGTACTAATAATAAGTACTAGCTCTGTCCCAAGATATTAGACCCTTTCTTTTCAACACATGAATTTAGGAGATGTTGTTTTGTGGTGTAAGTGGAGTTGATAATAAAGTAAATTTTTACCATAAATATAAATGACTCAAGTATATTGGGACATCTTAAAATAGTATATGGGTCTAATATCTTGGGACAAGGAGTAATAATAACGAATATGCCATTTTGATGTAAAAGAAAATGAATATTTTATAGTAGAAATATTTAAATTCATTGAAGTAAAAGCACCAAAACTTATCAAATTTACCCAAACCACCAATTAGGGATGTCAATTCAACCCGAAACCCGTGGGTCGGCCCGAACAACCCGTAATATAAGCGGGTTAGGGCTGTAATTTTATTACCCGAATACATAACGGGCTAAACGGATTGACCGAATGGGTTGGCGGGTTAAACGGGTTGGCTTGAACGGGTTTTGGGGTCAGCCCGATGGGTTGTGAGTTTTAATTATAAAATATTAAGTTTTAGGTGTTTTTATATATTCGAATCCTCAATCTTCATTCTACACAATCATTAGTTTTTATTCAATCTTCATTCTACACTTTTCTATTCGATCCCACAATATCGCATTTCAAGTTCCATCTCAACTCATTATTGCACCGTCCCATCATGTGCCACTAGTGTCTTACCACCACCAAAGCCAATCAAGACAAAATTAAGAACTAACCCATCAAAATTTTAATATATTTATCATTTTAATAATGATTCATGTAAGATATGATTTTTAATTTTCATAAAGAATTAGTTACGAACAATGTCATAATAATGACACAAACACAAGCTTTAATTTATATTGTAGTTGATCGAGATGAAAGACTTCTTTTAAGTATTATTGAAGAAAATTATGAAAATTTGAAGATTTTATATGATTCTAAACCAAAAGAAAAAAGTATCTAAAATTTAAAATCATTTTGTAGAGGAAAATTTTGATACAAGAGATTATTTTCAAAAGCTTTTAGGCCCGAATAGCCCGATGGGTTAGCCCAAAACCCGACGGTTAGGGTTAGGGTTAGGGTTGAAAATTTATGACCGAAAAATCCATAACCCGTATAATCCGACGACCGAATGGGCTGGCCCGAACCCGAACGGATTATCCCAATTGACATCCCTACCACCAATACTCTACAAGCCCATAATTAACTGTGAACTCGAAAAAAATTTACGAGACAATTAAACTACCCTAAACAACAATGAGATAGATTGCAATATTGTTGTTACAACTTTTATAGAATGATTATAGTATTCATATTACTGATTGTAGCATTTCGGTAACGTATTACTAAAATAATTTAACCGCCTAATATTTCACTGCCTAAAAGTTAGAATGTTTTTTGCTAAGTGCTAAAACATGTTACTGTAGATGTTATGAGTCTTATGACATACCTAGCTTAAAATTGCTAATGGAATATACTAAAATGATGTTATGAGTCTTATGACATACCTAGCTTAAAATTGCTAATGGAATATACTAAAATTAAGAATGAATTATATTTTTAGGTTCTATATTTTCGCGAAGAACATTTGCGATCTCTATACTTGTAAAATAGTATTTGCATTTTGCGGTCTCCGACTATACCACTTACTCGTTTTCAATAGTTTTTCACCAAAAACGCCCCCAAAAGCCTAAACAACATTTTTGTACACTCACTCTCCAAAAGTAGGCATACTTATTTTGATATTTATGTTAGTTTGGATACTTTAACCATGATTTGTGTTTTATTTGAATAATTTTTGTTTGGATTGGTTATAGTGTGCACAACCCATAGGGGCGGAACTAGTAAAAGAAGGGTGTGTCTTAAGCCCCCACCTAATTTTTCTTTTTCTTTTTTTCCAGTTTTTTCTTCAAAAATTTTCTAAATTTCTATAAATTATGCTTAGCCTTTACAAAAATTCTGCTGCAGAAGAATAAATGGTCATTCTTGAAAGAATGAGAAGGGTTGAATATGTGAGTATAAACTTACAAAGATTAAAATGATTTCCGAGAGCTTCAGAAGAAGCAACCTAGTTGCAATAAAAATGAAATAATAATAGAATAATATTATTTTTAATTGCTATCACTCTACACTTTTAAAATATTAAAATATTTAAATATTTATGCTTAAAAGCCGCGATATTTTAAAGATTTCTAAAGACTTTTAAAATGTGAAACCCCTTTAATCGATTCATCTTAGTTTAAGAAATAGAATATGCGCTTTATAATGAATTGATTATTATTAAGTGATAAGACGTATTTTAAGCCTTGGTTACTGGTCGATGTCGTGATTTACTTGTATTATTCGCAAAGAAGTTGCTTAAGTGTGCGGAAAAGGGTCCAAGTCGAAGAGGAGAAGGTTCGGACAACTCGTGAAAAGAGCGCTAGAAGGGTGCAATCACCATAATGCATGCTGAAAGAAAGCTCGAGATGGAGAAGAAGGATTGCTTGGATGATCAACCACAAATAAGGGCAAAGGAGTCATTTCGTGAAGGAAGTCTACCCTAAAGTAAGGGCAAGCCTCCTATAAAAGGAGCCACTTGGAGAGAGAGAAAGGAGTTCGGCCACTACACTTAGTTAGAATTCTCTCTCGGAAAAGATCATTTTCCTTTAGCATTGTCCACATCTTCTCATTCCTCGCCTGACCATGGTCTTTGAAGTTCAGAGACGTCCACGGATATCCTGCAGATCCATCGTTCCGGCCGATTCATTTCGTAGTAGTAGCGGTTTCATCGTCGGAGTGGCAAAACATCTTTAATACGCTTTGCTTGGTTTAAATCTTTACTCGCTTCTTTCATTGGATGCTGTTTGCATAACTTAACTCTTGTTATCTTTTGAAGTATTTTGTTGAGATCGAATACGCTTTTTAGTAATGGAGTTTGTTTTATGCATCTTTTTTGGTTCGAATCTGTTTCATTCTACCAATGTAGCTTAGATCTAGTTATCGCATTTATTTTCTAAGTGTTTAAACATGTTTTCGTTTGAGTAAGCTAGATCTGGGTTTGTTAACTGGAATTTCGAGTTTCTTTGTTTCGATTTAAGGTTTTGTGCATGAGTTTTTCATTTTACGTTACTGTCGCCACATTGCATGTTAGTCAGTAGGAGTAATCTGGAATTATTAGTTGTTAATCTTTGAGTTTAAGCTTTTAATTTATGGATCTTATGTTTGAAGCTGTAAATCCGAGTTCATCCATAGAGTTTGTGTTCATTTAAATTTTATGCATACTTGTTGAAGAAGAAAACATCACAATCCACTTTTTTTAGGACCACTTTTACTTTTTAGTTACTTTTTGCTTTTGTCCTTTACTTTCGAGTAGGTACCCTCCAGGCTTGTAGAGTAGCCACCCAACCACAACATACTCTTTGTTATTTCATATTGCCTTTTATAGTAACCGTTTTACTTTCCACATGTCTCCAAAACACCTTGTCCCCCATTCTCACGTACACAACCACATGTCGATCACTTTCACGCCCACCAGTCAGTAGAGTACCAGGCTTTAATTCTTGTCTAGCGGGTGCGTAAGACAAATCACATAATTATCGGATCTATTTAGCTTGAGATTATTTAGACAAAAGCTATTCGCGCAAATTTCACATGTATCATGCTCATAACTTGAATCAATCATGTTTTAGAATATAGAAACCTAAAACATGCTTTTCTACGGAGCAGGAAAAATACCTTGTTTAATTCTCCAAAGAATTGAAGATGGCTAGCGACTTCTCCACGTGATGCTTTGAGTACTAGACCACAAATCTTCTCTCTGGTTCCCGAACCGTACTCTAATATCAAGTGTGGGCTGATCTTACTAGAATACTAGGACTTAAATAAAGAAGACAATAAGAAATCCTTTTTTGAAACAGGAGAGGAATTAGAAAATTCCTACAGCTTGTGAGAGCTTGAAATTTTCGAAAATTTTAGCAAATAAAATTGTGTTATTTACTGTCTCCTTTATTCTCCTATTTATATTAAGTTCCTTTTGGGCCCAGACAGGGATCTATGGAAGGCTTTGGATATGGGCTCATCCAATTTACTTTTACTAATTAAATTGAACCCACAATTTAATATAAGTTATAATTGGAATATTACGAG
>NW_025952695.1:0-29559 GCF_023119035.1 Salvia hispanica | reverse complement strand
TTTAAAGTGGGGACCCCCGGCCCTCAAACAAAGACTTAGACTTTTTTAAAATTTCTTATACATTTAAACATGCATTAACATCCATTAAATGAAAAACATAACAACATTATAAAAAATAATGCTTTATTCTTTGGAAAAAAAAAAGATTTTTAAAAATTTTAATCATTAAACGTGATTTCTAGTTACAAACTCTAACAATTACCACTTTAGTACCCACGACTTCTCTTATAAACCTTATATAAAGGGTAAACCCATTTATTGAAGCTCCTAGATCACACATAGCATCTCAATTTAAATGCAGGAGAAATGGGGAAAAGTAAAAACCGGGTTGTGCATTTTGATGGCATCCTCCTCTTCTACCCAAACGAAAATTTTCCCCAAAATTTTTATCTTCCCGGGGGTTTTGGGTTTTTCCCTTTATAACCCCTTGTAAATTTTGAATGTCCCTTTAAAAGCTTGTGGGAAAAGGGCAGTTGTTTTCCCCTTTCCCGAAAATCTCCATGAAGTTTTTGGGTGTTCCTTTTTTTGGCTTCCTCGATGAGAATGGCTTTTACCCCCGTCCCTGCCGGGCCCTGAGCGGTATCAAGACTTCTTTTTTTCCCTTAATCTCCACTTGCCCGGGTCTAAGAAAATGGTCGGCCACCAGGTAATGGTTTCCACCCCTTTTGAAGACCTTCTTCTACTCGGATCCTTTGGGATCCTCTAGGCGGTTTTTTCTTTCCTTGCTGTAATAGAGGTTATTTCATCTTTTCTCATCCCGGACCTTCATGCCCTCCCGACCTCAAATTACCAGCTAATATTTGCCCCCCGGGGGTTTTTCTTTGGTATTTCCCTTCTGTCCCCTCATTTCATTAACAAGTGGCCAATTTACATTTGTTTGGCCAACATATCCTCCCTTTTATCCTGTTGAGTATCTTGGTTTTGTGTACCACATCTTTTTTCCTGCTATTTTTTGTTGTTGGGAGATGACTAGGTCATGTACCATGCACGATTGATCCACGTCATTATTTTCCCCCGGGGTTTTTTCCCTTTTGGTATCCTTCCGTGCCCCCTCTTTCATTCCAAGGGGCCCAATTGTGACATTTGCTTGGCCAACATATCCATAGATTATGCTCCTTTGAGAATCTTGGTTTTTGTGTCCACATCATTGTTTCTGCATATTTTGCATGTGTTGTTGAGGATGACTAGGTCATGCCATCTCATCCGGGGTTCCTGGGTTTGTAGTTGTGATTGGACTTGCCCCCGATTGGGGCCGGCCCGCTCCTGATTTGGGCGATAATTCCCCGCCCTCCTTGATTGTTTTGGTTCCCGCCCCTTGATTTCATTGGGTATTTTTAAATTTTGTTTTTTCGTTTCGATGTGGGGGAATGGGCCCTTAAACCGTTCTTGTTTTTCCCATTGGGGTCCCCTTTGGGTTTTGCGATAACTCCAATTATTTGACCCTTTCCCTTTTTTTCCCCCGCCCTTTCAATTATTTTGGGGGTCCGTAATTAGGGCTGTTTTTCCGCTTATCCGAAAAGGGGGTTGGTTTCGTCCCCCATCTAAAACGGGGTTGTCTCCCCATGTCCCCCTTGATTTTCCCCCGATTCCCTTGTATTGATTACTTTGATTCCAATTCCCCCGTTTTTTGGGCTTGGAACTCTCCATCCGGTGGTGGCCCATAAAAGGGATTTATTTTCCCTCGGACTGGGTTCTTTTTCTCCGGGGGTCGGGGAACCTTTTTTCCCCAATCCCTAAGAAGTTCCTTTCCAACCGATCTATCTTGCCCCCAAACTCCTTCCCCCTTTTTTTTTCCTTTAATTGCTTTTTTGGGCCTCTCCCCCGACGTGGGTGATCATAGGCCTTCTTTGCGTTGATCCCTTCCCCAAAAATTTTCTCGTGTTCATTTCCTTGTTCTTTGTAAAATTTCCCCTTTTGAAGAATTCATTAAGTCCTTCGACTTAGGGTTAGCTCCTTCATAGAACAAGTAAAATCTAACCTCCATCATCCATGGTTGTAGGCCGGAAGCGCCCTTTAAAACGAGACCCAGATTATTGGGCTGGTAATCCCTTTTTCATTCCCCAATCTCCTTTTATGGCTTTTTTTTGTTAGGCGGGAAAAAAAAAATCCAAAATTCCCAAATCCCTTTCCCTGTGTTGATGAGTCGGTGGGGCCTTTGGCCCCAAATGTTTCCCCCTTGGGCAAAAAGGGGCACCCAACGTACCCCCCAATGCCCCGTTTCGCGGAAACTTGTAAAAATAAACTCGTTTAGGAATTGTGGACATTCTTTCCTTGTCCGGAAAAATGGGTAAAAAATCCACATTTGTCTTAATAGCCTTGGGGCGGGTTTGAGACTTGGCATGGGGGGGGCTCAGTCCGAAAGCGGGAGTGAACCATCTCGGTCGGGATCCTCCAAATGTCCATCTCGTCTTCCTCTTCCCCGGTTTTTGGGGTGCTCTGTTTCAGCGGCCCCGGGGCCTCCGTCCTCTCCTCGGAAATTCCCTCCTTCTTTCTTTCGTTTGAATAGGAATGGATCTCGCGTAAACCCGATCTAGTGGTGATGGTGGATGTGATTCCTCCCCCCGACCCAAAACGTCCCTTTAGGACGTTCTCCGTTTAAAAAACGGAGCCCTTTCTCATAAACAAAGAAAAACAAATAAGAAATTAAACTATATCCCCAAAACCTCAAAAAAGTAAACAAATTACGCCATCCATCCCGACAACGGCGCCATTTGAAGGCGGCTCGTTAAGCAATGTGGCAGAGAAAGCGTGTTCTTAAAAATAATAAGAAAACCCTCGGGCCAAAAACCCTAACCGGGTCGGAACTAGAACCTTTAGCCTCGCGGACAACAAACACTTTCCTTTACTCTCTCCAAAAAACCCTCCCCACTTTGCCAGAAAACTGTACGTGGGAAATAAGTGAATCCACGGGGGATGAATTTAATAAACATGTTAAAAACTGGGACTACATTTTTTTGGGCACGCCACGAATTTATGGTTTAGCAATTCCCAGACTTGGGAATTGAAATATGCTACTCTACAAATTTGGGTCTGGGGAAAACTTAAAAACATGCATATTAAGGGGAAAAAGGCAAAATTGCTAGATCAACAAAAGTTTCCAAATGAACCTAGACCGGGGAAAACAAAATGAATGTGGGGGCCCTTTTTAAAAAAATAATGATTAAAAGGCCCCAAAAAATAACAAAAAAGGGCTAACAATAGCGACATATCTTCTCCCCATTTATCATGAAACAACCGTTAAAAAAGAGCAAAAAGAAATCAAAACAAAGTAAGGAATTGGGGCCCAAAAACAAGACATTTAAAAAGGCGGGGTCTACGACTCTTGGAGGTAAAAACAAATCGGAAAATTTAAAAAACTACATGAAACACAAACAAGCAGTCCAACCACCGGGCTTTCCCTCGATGCCCTCCCCAACAACCAACACCATTCCATCTGATCCTCACGTCTTGATTTAAACCCTTTAACAACGTTTCTTATAAAGTCAAACTCAGATCCCAACAAAGATCACAAATCAAACCCAAAAAACACAATAAGATAAACCCAAAAATTGAAAAATCCCTTGCAAAATCGGATATCCAACGTAAAAAAACATCAAAGCCCACCCAAAGGGGGACTGGATACCAAAAAAAGCAGAAAAATTTAAAAACAATTGTTTTTTGCCTCCGAGAGGTTTGCATCCAAACTTCCCATGAACGAGAACCCCCCAAACTTTCCCCCCGTGAGGTGTAGAAAAGGGAGAAAAACTAAGCTAGGGGATAGAAAAAATGATGATCAAGTATATCCCCATGTTAATCGTGCTCCTTTTTTTAGTGGATAGAGCTTCTAACTTTTGTGATTCTTATTTTCCCCCCCAACAATGCTCCCCTTTCAGTGGCTCTTCATCCTTCCCCTCAAATTTCCTTCCGCTTCCCTTTACCCCGGGATTCGAATCCCGGGACATTTTCTCTACCTGCTCGGTTTGTTAGACCGGAAAAATGAAATTTAACCTTTAAACCCGCGAAATTATCTTTCAAAAATCAATGGAAAATCGGGAGTTAAAATAAGGTGGCGAGCCCCCACTAAATTTAATTTTTTAAAAAAATTTTTAAATATTATTAAATTTTGGGATTTTGTGTTTAATTATTGCAAAACTTCTATCATCACAATAAAATATAGGATAATTATATTATTAAAATTTCAAATTGAATTTTAGCTCTTAACAAAACAAATTTACGTCCACACTTATTAAAAGAATGGGTTAGGGAAGCGAAAATTAATGTGAGATTAGGGGCCCTCCCAAAGAGAACTCATGTGTCGGTGGTATGGTCGATCGACCTCCCCCTAATCCAGACTAATGTGAGACTAGGGGCATACTAACAATACTCATGATCGTGGTGTGGTCGATCGAAACACCTAATCCACCAAAATACTTCCGCATCAATTTTCATTTTTTATACAACAATCAATTCTCAATGTATACGGAGAGTAGCCAGCTTCTCAATTCAGTGAAAATAGTAAAGACTATGAAGATGTGAAGTTGTAGTAAGGTTAATAGTGATACTATAATTTAATACTAACACCAAAATTCCATAGAATTGTGAATAAGCTTGGTTTTATTAATTTTTTTAGCATTAGCTGAGGTTATTGTAGATTTATCTTCATCCGTGAATAGTTTGTAAAACTCTTACAGGTTACATCACTTAGAGGTAAAACATGATTGATATATATACTAGTTATTTTGTATTATACACATTCTTATAAAAATGTACTGTAGTACTTGCTAAATAATACCCACTGTTACGAATTATTTCTCATTATATTTACACGAATGCTCTACCGTTGCATTTGTAGTTTTTATCTATTGACAACCACATGTTGTAGTTTTTGTATTATACCCATTCTTATTTTTAAAGCATAATGTAATAAAAAATATTCACTATTACCGAATTTTTTCTTATTGCACAAATTCTCTACCGTTGCATTTGTATTTTTTTTTTCTATTCACAACAGCCAACATGTTATATATATATTATTATTTTTACTATTATAATTATTATTTTATTGTTATAGTACTATCTTCTAAGACGTACTATTGTACAGTACTTAAATTCTACGTATTTTATTAGAATCTGGTACTGGATATCTTTTAAGTAAACATACAAGTTTTGTAATTATAGTGACTACATAAATAGTCTTGATTTTTATTTGCTAAATATATCCGATTTTTATTTTATACTCCTCGTCTTGGATAAATTGTCACTTTGATAGAGGCGAGTTATAAAATTGTAATGAAAGTGGGTTAAAAAAGTTAGTGGAATGGTTACGCTTTATATATTAGTTTTATAATAAAATGTGAGTAGGAATGAGTTAGTGGAATATGGAGTTATACTAAAATGGTAAAAGTGAAGTGGAATCAAATTAAATGGGAAATAGAAATGGAAAATTGGGACGAATTATGCAGCGGAGGAGTATTGTTTTTTTTACCCAGGACAAAAATAACCCTGGTCCAAAATGTGATTTTTTGTTATGGAGGATATTTTTGGAAATTTCAATTAAATGAACCAAAATATGAGATTTTTTCTTCTTTCTATTTTTTTCTTCTTTAGTTTATCCTTCTTTCTTTTTTCTGCATTTTCTTCTTTCTTTTAGTATTTTATCTTCCTTTCTTCTTTCTTTTTTTTTCTTAGTTTATGTTTCCTCTTTTTACTTTTCTCTTCTTTTTCTTCTTTCTTTTTTAATATTTTATACATGCATCATTGCATTCATAATATAAATCAATAACAAAACACCTAATTAAACTAATTATTTAAAATAATTAAATTAATTGAATATTTTAAATTAAATTATTTATACTCATTTTAGGTTGAAACACCTAACTAAAGATATTCAACTCTTTATCATTACGAATATAATTCACAATTTTAAATTTTGATCATGACTATAATGATTAGTTATTATTTTAATATAAAATAATTATAATTATTTATTAATTATTATTAGTTTTTACTATTATAACAATAATATGATTATAATAATTAAATATAATTATAACTATAATTATGATTAAGTATATTTAAATGATTTAAAAAAAATTAATTATTAATTTATAACATCAAAATAATAATATTAATATTGATTAATAATAATTGTATAAAGAGTGAGAAGAATGAGAGAAGATATTCTAATATTTGTTTAAACTTTATCAATGCTTAGAAATATCTTATATGACACAAATGGAAAATTGAATTTGTTTAGAGGGTATTTTGGGATGGCTAATGCTGTATCAAAAATGTGATTTATAAGTACAAAAATGATATAAAATAAAGATTAGGTACTAATTAGATGCGGAAGTGAAAGATCAATCATATTAAATTCTAATCATTTTATTGGAATCTGGTACTGGATATCTTCTTAAGTAAACATACAAGTACTATAATTATACTAAGAATGATAGTACTAGATAAATTAAGTATATCTACGCATGTCTATTTATAGTCGATTTCATTTAGATTTACCGTTACTAAATGTAATTAGTAATAATCATATTATCACATAGTAAGTATGAAAAGTCGAACATCTGGTCAAGGCTTCTGTAAAAAGACCAAACTGTCCTTGAAACGTGACACGCAGAGTCAGGAAAAATCTAGAAGAAATATGAATGATTTTTGAACGTGTAAAAAATTCAATTCATATGATAACACTACTCACTAGCACGAGTAAACCAATTTTCCTAATGCATGGCAAAATTACGTATACTGAAATTATTCATTTAAAACAAAAATAGGAGTCCAGATTCAGGCTCTTGAAAGTCATTCCTACATGCTTGGGGTTGGTTGAAGCGAAAGTCTGATTAATAAAAGTATATATATTTCAATTTATTTAATGCGAAACTGGTAAAATTATATTAGTTTTAATTCATTTATTGTGAAAATAATAAAATATAAAAGAGAAAAAAAGAAAAGTAGTGTTAGTGGATCATGAGATATATATTTTGTTAGTAATAAAATTGTTTCAAAATATTGGAAATTGACTAATTTGTAGGATCGACTAAAATGATAAATTGAGATTTCATTTGTTTGAACTTTTGGTTCGAAGTTCTCAAACTAAATGCTTGATGTTTTACCTTAAACTTTGCATATATGTATGTGTGTATATGGATACACAAAAATCAATTTATATTATTGCAAAATTCAGAGAATCATTTTTCAGTCATTCTTGTGAAAATCGACTATGCATGGATGCATTTTCTTATTGAATAAGTGCAATGCCAAGGTTTAAAACCCATGATCGACGAATATTTTGTCTTACTTTTTATATTTTCGGGAGTGCAGTAATTTTACTATGTGTGCAATGACTTTATGACTTTATGTACATATATTAATTGCATTGTACGTATTAATTTCTTACAATAAAAGACCCTACCGTACACCAAAAATATACTACAATAATGATCTTATTTGATGTTCACAAAGTCTTTTTTCTCTCTAAGATTTGGCTCCAAATCAAATTAAAATATTTTTTATTTACCAAAAAAACCATACTCCCTCCGTCCTATTAGAATATAAAATTTTAGATGACTCGAGTTTTAATACATACTCCCGTCGCGATTAGATCGTCACTTTTATACCTATTTTATAAAAATGATAAAAAATAGTTAAAGTGGAGAAATGGTAAAGTAAAAAAGAGAATAATGCTGAGAAGACTCTTGTCAACATTATTCTCTCTCTTAATTTCCATTTCTCCACTTTAACTATTTTTATTATTTTTATAAAAGCGAGTGCGAAAAGTGGCCCGAACTCTCATGGACGGAGGAGTATTTAATAAAATAAAAGAGAGATAAAAATAAAAAGAAATTTAAGTATTGATAGTGGAGAATTAACCTCATCTTATTACAAATAATGAAGTTACTTTACCAAAAATAGAAGTGAACAATTTTGATGGAAAGAACTAAAATGGAAAGGGTATTTTATTTTTACAGGACAGAGTCAATATATACAAGTGAGACGATTCTTTTTGGCTAGTTGTTTTGCGAAGATGATAATAAATAGTTAAAGTGGGAGAAAATAAAGTAAGAGAGAAAATAATATATAAGAGAGTCGTATATACGTTATTATCTTATTTACTTTATTTTATTTCTCTGTAGCTATTTGTTATTATTTTTATAAAACAACGTCCGATTTGAAACACCTCACTTGTAGCGGAATGGAGGGAGTATCTGAATTTCTTAAAATTTGTGTTCTCAGAATTTTTTGGGACGGCTAACCAGTTTAGAAAGAGTCGGTTGGCATTCAATGTTATTGTTAAATGGTCATTATAATTGCCAGAAAAATCAACAATAAATGTCACGTATGAAAAAATGATATTTGGTCCCATTTAAAGGTTACAAGATCACAATAAAATTAGTACGAATTGAGGAAGAAAGGAAGAATAGAAATCAAATAATCATATGCCATATCAACCACGAAAAACTTGAAGCTTTTATTTTATTATCGGAAATAAAATCTTATACAAGAACTTATTTTCATTATTCTAATATAAAATAGTTCATCAAATAAAAATGAGTTATACTAGCAAAAGACATTATAATAATTAGAAACAAATACATGCAATTTGATGCAATAATGAAAATATTAATATTGAATTAGTGGTAGGATATTAAATGTGAATATATAGGATGGTATTATTGTGAAAATGACGATGGAGACATGTAGGGCTGAAAATGTTACTTGGCCAATAATTTGGGTCAAAGCATGTTTTGTCGTGTAGCGGCTGTGCCATTTCCATGTCAATTTTGTCAAATGATTTTGCTTCACTCACATGGAATCATCAATCATATTTATTGTAGTAAATTTCAATTCTGAGTCTGACGATCGCAAATCTATATATTTGAATATTACATACTTCAACTCTATTTTATACTGCATAATATACGCATACAATGACCGATTCTATACTGCTTTTTACTATACTACCTCGGCTTTTTTATAAATAGAAACTTTTGAAATGATACAAATTTTAATTCGGCTTAATATGATAAGAGAGAAAATAAAAATAGATTAAAATATTATTAATGAAGAATGACCCTCACCTCGAAAAAAAAATCATAAAAAAACTTTGTAATTTTAAGAAATTAGTTAAAATGAAAATAATTTTATTTTTAAAGGCGAATGTATTACTCCCTCCATTCCCATTAATTGTCCACTTGCCAATACCGGCCAATCCTCTTATTAATTGTCAAAACACTTTTACATAAATTGAATAAATCTACATCTTCTTAGCTCATTCAACTTATATTTTATTATAAGTTAATATACTCACTCCGTCCCGAAGATAAGTGGCCATATTTCTTTGGGCGAGATTTAAGAATGGTATTTAAATAAGTTAAAGTGAAGAGAGTAAAGTATGAGAGAGGAAAAGTAGAGGAGAGAAGAGGGAATAAAGTAGGTGGAGAATAAAGTAAGAGAGATGACTTTTTTTAAAAATGGAAATAGGTCACTTATAGTGGGACACCCAAAAAGGAATATAAGTCGCTTATCTTGGGACGGAGGGAGTAATATTTTTGCCCCTCCTATTATAATTTTACGGATCCGTACCAGGATCGTGAACGTGTGCATAAATATTGTTGCTTTCCATTGCTATGGCTATAAGTCTGAAATCGAGTTATGGCTTTTCAATCATATTTTGGTTTTTGCAATGGATATTTTTTCTATCAAGTTTGCCTTCTGCTGCTTGTTGCTAATATTTGTGGTTCTCACGTGAAGTTAGAGCATCCTGTCCATACTCTAACTTCTTTTATTTATATAATATACAAGTATACAATGGCCGATTTTATACTGCCTTTTACTATACTACCTCCACTTTTTATAAATAGAAACTTTTAAAAGAGCATAAATTTTAATTCACACTTAGTCTAATAAGGGGGAAAATAAAAATAGATTAATGTATTATTCTTGAAAATGAGTCATATCTCATAAAAAAAAATCTTTCTAGTTTTAAAAAACTAGCTAAGATGAAAACAATTTCTATTTTTAAGGGCGAATATATTACTACCTCCATACCCCATTAATTATTCACGTTTGCCAAATCGCATCACATTAATTGTCACTTTCACTTTCCATAAATCTTAAGTAGGTGTCCGTTATATTGCTTCGTTAAATCATATTTTATTATAAAATTAATATATAAAAGTGAGACTCATATTCTACTTTAAATTTTTTTAACTCACTTTTCTTTATATTGATTAAAACCGTGCGGAATTAAAGTGGACAATTATTAGAGGCGGAAGGAAGTATTAAATATCATATGCTTCGTATATAGTGCTTTTACTAGAAGGACTAAAAATATTTTAAAATAAAATTAACCCTTAATAACATCGAAATAATAACAATTTCAATTAAAAATTTTAGTCAAACTTTAGTGAGTCATATAAATTTTATAAAATTAAATTACGAAGTTAAAATTTTTTTGATTTATTTGATTTGTGTACAAAATGACAGTCGTTTGACAATGCTCAAAACAATGTTTTTTTATTAGATTACATATTTTTCTTCTTTTTTTTTTTCTTTTCATTTTTTTAATATCTATTTTCCTTTCTTCTTTTGAGTTTGGAACATTACGAAAGACTGTGTTTTTTTTTACACGACTGAGACAATGGAGAAAATTTGAATTTTTTTTATTTAATCTTTTATATTCAAAATTTGACTAAATATTTTAATTTAAATAACCATAATTCTAATAATATTATCAAATTAAATTATGCTTCAGTATTTTAAACAATAAAAGCTCTTCAATCTTCTTATTTTGAGATGCACAGCTGAATTAGTCAGCTCGGCCCATGCATATTAATATTGCGAGTTGAGTTGGTTGGGATTCTTTTTACAGAAAATTATTTTCTCTGTGCAAATGAAATTAAAACTAATTCCATAAAACATACTACTCGCAGTTGTAAATATAATTGCATATGCTCTGTAGTGTGACTGTGAGCAGAAGACACATTCAGTTTTTATACGGGGAATGATATCTTTACATACTTTATATGAAGCTATCGCTCGTTAAAGCGCGTATAGTGTTATTTTCTTTATAGAAAACTAACATATCAAAGTTCTATTTATCATTTTAATTAATATTATAGAGAAAACTAACATATCAAGCTTTGATTATTGTGAAAATTGTAAAATTAAAAGTATCAATAATAATTTTTAATAACTTAGAATCAAAATAAATGTATAAAACAAAACAAACGATGCTAAACATGCCTTAAACGAGCGTTTTTTTTAAAAAAATTAATTCCTATATGAAGGAGGAAATTAGGAAATTACAATTAAACTCTAAGAAAGGAGGAAATTACAGCGACGTCAAGAGGACTGAAGCTTGGCATAAATACGTTGATGTCTAAGCTCTTGCGTTAGGGTAAAGGCTACGGGACTTTAAACAAGCGTTGTGCTAACGAATGTGCTCACACATAAGGTATGTAATATATCATTCCTCTTTTTTATATAGTCTCGAGTCATTTAGTAAATACTCCTTAGTCCTACTTTAAAGTCTCGGTTTGACAGCTTTTGGATGTCCACTTTAAGAGTTAAGTTGTAATTTCCATAAATGGTAATAGGTCTCACATTCCACTAACTTTTTTCACTCACATTTTATTATAAAACTACTATATAAAATAGATCATTCATATATTTTCACCAACTTTTCTTCATATTTCTTATAACGTGCCGAATTCAAATGAGCTCCAAAAGTGGGACGGAGGGAGTAATAAGGGTGTCCACGGTGGTGGCCCTGCTTGGGCATGCCCAAACTTAGCCCTTCCATGAAAACTTGGCCACATATGGTGGCCCCATAAGACCAAATTAAAATTATTTTCTTACATTTAATTTATAGAATAAAAATTATTGGACTATAATAATTAAAAAAAAATCTAAATTAATTTTAAAAAATTTGACAATTACAAGTAAATATATTTATTGAAAATTCAAATTTTAATTATTTCCATAATTAGGTGTGAATTGAAATCACAATCCTTAATTAAAAAGTTGACCAATTTAATAGGGATTTAGTTATAAGATTGATTTGTTTCCTAAATTAATGCTAATTTTTTTGAAAACTGCCGTCCTCTTTTCCGTAACATACTCTCTCACTCTCTCCACTTCATCTTCTCCAAAATGCTAAAACTAATACAAAAAACTGAAAAAAAATAATTGAAACCATGGCCGGGCCGCGTCTGGCCCTCTGCAGTGGTGAGCCGCGCTCGCGCCCAAGAGCCTCGGCCAGGCCGAGCTCGCCTCCACTCGTCCACCCCCTTGAGCGGCGCCTCCTTCCGCCCTCGTAGTGGG
Source organism: Salvia hispanica (assembly GCF_023119035.1). NCBI lineage: Eukaryota > Viridiplantae > Streptophyta > Magnoliopsida > Lamiales > Lamiaceae > Salvia > Salvia hispanica. The sequence continues at coordinate 17,244 of NW_025952695.1, read as the reverse complement.
GGGCACGCGCTGGGCCGACTGCGGCCAAGGGCCGCGTCCCTTTCCTTTGTGGATACTCTAAATATCACATGCATTTGTTGCCCTGTATTAAGTATGTATGATTATTTTGGCAATTACATACGCTGGATCATGAATGTGTGCCTAGATATTGTTGCTTTCCATTGTTATGGCTATAAATAGTACTCTCGCCTATCTATAATAGATGTCGGCTTTCCTTTTAGTTTGTCCTAAAAAATGTCACATTTCCTTTTACGAAAAAACTCTCTCATATTAATATAAATATACTATTTTCTCTCTCCTAACAAAAACAACATCTTCTAAAATCCATGCCATTCTCCAAGTATGTCTTCTATTATGGACCGGGAGGAATATGATTTTTAAGCAAGTCACCACATAAGCTGAAATCCAACATTGACTACCATGTGAGTTGTAGCTTTTCAATCATATTTTGGTTTTTGCAATGGATATTTCTTTCTATCAAGTTTGTCTTCGCTCTTGTTGCTAATATTTGTGGTTCTCCATGTGAAGTTATTACATTTGTAACATCTCAGAATTTAGAACCCTAATTTTAGAGTCCTAAAATTTATTATTGATGACATGAAGTCGAGAATGCTTTTATTTCCGTGATGCTATGGCCGAGTTGAGTCTAGGGTTTGCGTTGAAAGTTTGAAAAGTCAAACTTGCTTATTTAATGATGTGGCATGTGATTTACTCCCTCCGTCCCAGATTATTAGACCACTTTCCTTTTAGGATGTCCGATATATTAGACTCGTTTCTTTTTATGCAAAAGCATCTATCTTATTTTATTCTCCACCTACTTTTTTCTCTTCTCTCCCCTACTTTTTCCCTCTCTCATACTTTACCCTCTCCACTTTAACTATTTAAATATTAATTACTTAAATCATGTGCCCAAAAGAAGTGAGTCTAATACTCGAGACGAGAGGGAGTATTAATTTATGAGATTATGTGGTAAATTAATTGTCTAAGGGTGAGTGAGAATATTAAGAAAATTTTTATAAATACTTGCCACCCAATTCTCATGATTTTCGAACCCCCCTTGTTTTTTGGAGAAAGAATTATATTTTTCGGTTTAATTTAATTCTTGGGATATTTATCCAAATTAAATCCAAGACCCAATTATTCCTTATTTTAAAGAGGAAAAATCGAGCCCCCTTGTTGCCTAGGTGATTTTGAAAATCACCTATTGTGGAAAAGGAAGGAATTTATTTTATTTTAGTTAATCCCTTATTTGATTTCCTTCCATACCTAGAATTTAAATATTCTATCAAATTTTTCCATACCTTAAGAGATCTTGCCTTACCTTATTTTAGTTAATATTCAAAAATCCATACCTTATTTAAGAAGGCAAATACACGCCTCTTTTGACTCCAAGATTGGGAGACTTCTTATTCTTATTTTGCTCCGTGATATTTTATTCTACTCCGTGAAATATACCAAAACAAAGTCTTGGCTATTTTAGAAGCCTAATTTTCAAAAATTAGGAGATTTGCCCTAGGATCTATTTTTGTTAATTCTTCTTCCTACTTCACAATATTTATTTATTTAATTGTGGAGAATAGAATCTTACCAAATATTCTAAAGATTTTTTTGAGCTCTATAAATAAGAACCAAAACCCCTAACCCTAGCCCCCATATTTTCGCCCCCTTCCCCATAATTTTCGCCCCTCTCATCTTCCATTCTCTCTCAATTTTCTTCTACTATACTCCATTAATCCTTCATCCTTTGAGAACAAATTGAAGTTTGATCCAAGAATTTTGAAGAAAAGAGTCTTTACTTAATTTCTACCGTTCGTTTTCTCTCTTAAGGTATTTTTATATTCATCTTCTTGATTCTACTCGATTCCTCTTCTTTCTAACCGATTAATCGGTCTTCTTGAACCCTCATGCATCTTGGTTGAATACAAGTGGGATAAAAGGGATGAGGGAATATGCATTGTGTGTGTGTCGTGTTGTGTGTGTGTCGTGTATGTGTGTGCGACGCGTGTGTGTGTGCGACGTGTGTGTGTGTGTGGTATTTGTGTAGTGTGTGTTTGATGGCTAAATATTCTTGTGTGATAAACATGATCTTGATTGATTAGTAATGATAAGATAAGTCGATGGGAAAAGGGAAAAGTGTTGAGACATGCATGAGTAAGAGTAGTGTTGAACCTAATTTGTGATATGTGCCTATGTGATTAAAAGGTGAAACTTTGGTTGCGAAGCCGGATAACGGAAAACTACTTGATATCTAAGCAATCGAGGTGGGCTTTACTCTTAAAACTCTCTTTTATTTTGTCAAAAGTATGAATTGGTGTTATAAGGGTGGTTTAACTGTATGCCATGCCTATGTTTGTTTATTTGTGATATTGTCTTTGATGCCTAGTTTGTGAGTTGGGCTCCATTGGGCTATATGGTTATGGATGTGATTATACGAATTCGGGTCAGTATGGGCCGCAAGCCCTACCAGGCTGTGTACACGAGGGGATGGGAGCCGTCCTTGCTAGTCGGCCGGTCTCGTGGGCGAAAAGTGTGGCCACACTTTCGTCGCACCATGGAATGATTGTGATTATTGATTTTGTTGAGGAAAATGGGGAGTTATTTTGACGGCCGGGCTATGGAAAATATATTTTGTGATACTGTGATATTCTCTTATAAGCGCTTAAAACTCGAGTTCACTCGATAAGGGTGGGATAACTTATAAAATGTTTTGGCAATGAGCTCACGAGTATTTCAAAATACTCAGCCCCGCATATGTTTTCCTTATGTGCGGGTTGAACGATGGCGAGTGGTGGCGGGTGTTGAGCTTGTTAATTAATTAGGATGGTGGTTATGAACTTCAAGCATAGTTGTGTCTTCATACATAGCTATTCTTTCTCTTGGTGCCTTCTTGAATTTTGATACGTTTTAGGATTTGTTTTGGGATATTTGCATCTTGACTTCGATTTGAGGCCTTAGCCCTTTTCTTGTGGTTTTTATCTTGGATATTATGTATACTTTGAGACTTTGACCGTCATTTAAGATACCCCTTTTCTTTCTCATTTAAGCTCAAGGTTAAGTTATTGCTTTAAATACTCGATAGTTCTTTCAAATCTTTTGGTCAACACTCCTTAAATGAAACCCTAGCCTATGTTTACTTCTTTGGAGTCCGTTTGGGTAGCAACCGCCGCATTTATTGTACCTTAGGAGGCGGGACATTGTTACAACATTCTTCAAGTCATTCTTTATGTGAAACAAAGTACTCCCTCCGATCCGTCCATAAAAACATGTGCATTTTTAATTTCCGTTAGTCTCATAAAAATATAAGCATTTCAATTTATGGAAAATTATCCCAACTCATTCTCCATATATATCAATTTATTTACAATTTATACCATTATAGCCATTGGCCACCATTGCAACTCATTGAATGCTAATAATAATGTGAATCTCACTATCCACTAACACTACTTTAACTATCCTTCTCATCTCTCTTACTTTACCATTGTGAATTAATTCTCGTTTCTATTTCAAATGCACATATTTTTGTGGGACATAGAGAGTATTAATCAGTTAAATAGTTATTATTTAATTTTCAGGTTTTGGAGCGTTAACATGGATTCAAAATTTGTTAAAGAACACTGATTATAATCCTACTTAGAAAGAAGGCCTTAATTTTCAATCGTATTCCTTATATCCTATAGGATGAGGATGACTCTAAACTCATGCACCTAAGTCTTAGATCATGAACTATGAATATGCAGCAGTAAAAATGACTTGTGCATCTTGTCTCAAAGAGAATATCTGTAGCATTTACATATTTAAAATCTTATAGTTTAACTCAGTGTAATTATTCGTTAATTTTTTTATCTAGGGCATACATATTTAATTAGAAAGAACCATTATTATTTAGAAAGAACCAATCTATATGACACTAAGATAATGGAGCATTTTATTATTTAGAAAGAATCAAGCTATATGACACTGAGATAAATGGAGCATTTTAGATGAATGCGGGTTGCTGGACAGGTACCCGTGGACGGCTGCCAAGTCTCTTATCTCTCAGGGGCAACTTCCAGAGTTGCTGGCGCATCCAGCAATCGCTGATCGTGTTCTTTTTCCAGGCACAAATTTCGAGGCGAACCGCTGCTTCTTCGGTGGTCGATGGCTCCCTTTACGCTGGCTGGCACTTTTCGTCCAGACTTATGATTTTGACTTTTTTTTTAATCTTTTAAGGCTCTATTTTGTATATTTCCCACAAAATACATCAAAATACCAAAATACATAAAATATGTAATGCAACTTTAATATTCAAAATGGACCAAATAATGACCTTGGAACATTGCAAAATCCGAGCATATCCATTCATCCAAAATTAGGTATTTGTTTGTCATCAAACAAAACATAAAAAAAACATAAAATAGAACCACGGAATGCATAAGGACTAGACTTCGTTGTGGCCTCAAATTATGGAAAAGATAGACTAAGCATGAAATAACACAAATCGTATCAAGCAAAATTTATTAGTGCATTTTCATTACTAACTCGTTTATCACGTTGGAATTATGCACTCACAAGTATATTGAAGTATGTTTATCACTCGCTCTCATAGTGTATAAGGTAATATAAATATAAACACTCAAATTATACATTATGAAAACTTTACCATATGCTTGTTCAAAGTGTCAATTATTCAAGCACCTATGTATACCAATGTATATACATGCTTATCTATGGATGTATAATTAGGAAAAGGATTTTACTAATTTACACTCATAATTCGAGTAACTCGATACAATCAGTAAAATTCTTGTGTATTCAATTATTTAACCCCTCCGCCCCAAACTCATATTCCCCCACTTTCTTACACGCATGCATGTATATAAATTATACTTCCTCCGTGCAACTAAGTTGAGTCGTATTCCTTTCGGATGTCCCAACAAAGTTGAGTTACTTCCCTTTTTGACTAAAAACAAAACATGCAATCACTATTACTTTATTTTATCATTTTATCATCTACTTTACTCCTCTTTATCTCTCCTACTTTTTTCTCTTTCCTATTTTATTTTACTAATTTAACATATTCAACACAATTTCTTAATCTCTGCGCCCAAAGATTTTGTACAAACTTAGTTGGGACGGAGGGAGTATGATAAGGCTAATTTCATGTATTGGTTATGGGGTTAAATTACGTAATTTCCCGGGTCTAACAAGGTTTTGTAAGCGGGTGTGTAGAGAAAATGCCGAGATCCGGAAGAAGGAGAAAATCGCTGGAGAAGGAAGCGGCATAGAAAATGAGCATAATAGAGAAGGAGTTTACCAAACGAAGGAGCATCGAGGAAAGGGCAGAATGGGGATTACAAGGAAGAATCTAGAAGCTCCACTCCTTATAAATAAGAGCACGTGGCTTACATGAATCATCATCCATCATCTTTTAGCTCTTAGCTCATCTTTCTCACACTCTACACACACTTTAGGGGATAGAAATTGGGGGTACGGTTCTCTGTTTCATCGAAGTTGTGCAACACCGTCTGCGGGAGCGAAGAAACAATCTATTTTCGTTTTAAGTTTACGTTTCGAATTTCCGAGTCTTCGTTCGAAGCTCAGCCGTATTTTGTTAAATTTGTTGAATGCACTTGATCGGCTATGGAAATTGTTGCTATGGTTTCGTTTCATGTTATTACTCCTTTTCTATTTACTTTGGATGTTTTCGCGATTGATCGAGTTTTGAGTTGAATCGTGTGGAGATCGTAGTTGATCGTTTGAATCTGGTTGAATTTGTGTAATTGGAGATGGGAATTGTTGTGGTTTGTCAAGGAAAACTTGGATCCGGAGCGATGAAGCGTTCAGTGTTTGGATCTGTTCTTTTGCATGGTTTTGATGTTTAGTTTCTGTTTTCGCATTTACCTTGTCTAGTAATAGTAGATTTGCTTAATTTCGGTAGTTAATCGTAGTTTAATGGTTTAATATAGCTTAATGCATTTCGTTTCATAGCTTGTTGTTTTCTCTCGCATTTCGTGATCAAGAATCGTTAGAGAAGATGAAGTCAATTGTTGGTTAAGCCTTTAATTAGTTATTTTACGCCTTTCATTCGTACCTTGCCAAATCGGAAAATGGTCCCCACGATCTGTCTTTCCTCTTGCCTAGGTTAATTTGGAAGTTATTCACTAGGTGTGGTAATTGTTTTATTTGGAGAGTGATCTTGAGTACGTCTTGTTTATCGTCATGCATGTTCGTTATTCTTGCCTAGGTCTAGCTATTGGGATAGAGTATTTCATTTCCCAGTCTAGTAGTTAAATCTCAACCCCAAAATGCGTGGCAACGAGCCAAAAACAGGTGTCCAGGTCTTCTTGCATGTTTACTTACACCTCCATCTCGTGAGATTCGATCCCATACTTCCTTATACTAATCCTTTTTAATACGAGTGGGTTGAGGGTTTTGAAAAGCGGAAAAGATTGTGTGCCCAACGAGGGTTTCAAAGATTCTCGAGTTCCTAGATTCCGTGATCTAGTGGGTTCTCGGGTCCGAGAAGTCGATATTGTGTGCCCAACAAACACTTTATCAAGTCGTTTCAGAGTACCATATTGCTTATAGAGGAAAATCCTACAAGGTAAATTTCCATAATGAGTTATGCAACATTCTCTTCATAAATGTATACGTATGGGGTGCATTAAGATCCTAATACCTTCTTTGTGTTAAGCATCAAACATCAAACGGATCATAATTCTTGGATTGAATGGTTGTGATAAGTGAAAGAGCTTCCCTTGTTGATGTTTTGCACGTAATTGATATGAAAAATAATCGCAGATGGATCAAGAGGACATCAACCAACTGGTCAAGGCGACTCCTAAAACTCTAGCTACGTGTCGTCGATGCGCAAACCAGAACAGGGAACCTTCAAAGCCTTAACCCACAATACTAATAAGTAGTAAATGGAAGTAAGGGTCGAATCCCACAAAATGAAGATGTTTCAACACGTGTTGGATATTTTGGGGTGGCTCTGCTAAGCAGTTGACCACTTGCTAAGACAGTTGACCACTTGCTATTCCTAACTGATCAACTGGACTAAACTGAGAGACAATCATGCTGGAACTTTCCTTAAATAACCAAACAAAAGGTAAAAGTAAAGTGGGGACCAATCCCCTCAACTAACAATCCCTGCAAAAGCTGTCGAAAAGTAAAAGTTAGCTAACTACTTCAACTTCTTCATGTGATCGCGAGAAACAAAGCATAAACGGGATTTCAGACATCATTAGAACAGAGCACACTTCAGAAACACGTAAACATGAAAATTAAAGCTTAAAATTACAGATCTAATCTAACTACAGGAAGGCAAAATCAAGCCATAATCATGCTGAATGAAAACAGAACAATCCAGACCTACCTCCTCAAACTGTAATTCAACATGGATCTAACATCCTCAAGCAAAAACAAGTTTAGATCGACAACATCAAACATCCAGAAGTTAGATCTAAACATCCTATGACTACCACATGCAGAAATCTTCTAGAAACCCAGATCTAAGCTTCAACAAACGGAAGCTCCATAGAAATTGAAAAAACATTACTGATTCGAAACAAATTTAAACTAGATCCAACAATAAATCAGACATCAACACCAATAGATCCAAAGAAACATTCACAAAACATCCATACTGCAACACCCGCGATTTTCGGATAATAAATTTTTTCCTATGAAATGCGAGATGGTGCTTTAAAATGGAATTTTTGAACAAAACAAAAGAAAATAATATTTAATTTTGCGCGTGATTAAAATCAAAGATCGATTGTGAAGAATTAATATTTAGAACAATACTAAATATTAATTGGTTGTGTTGGGTGATGCTAATCTTTGTTGGGAACGAGACGACGAAATTAATTAAAGTTTTCCGTGAACTTTAATTAATAAAAGAAACACAAAATATGAAGCAAATATTTGAGCTTCTCAATTAAATAGTCCAATGTTTATTTTACAAAAAGCTTTGGGCCATGACACAATTAAAAGAGTCCAAATCAAGCAAATAAAATTGTGGAAGATCTTTTGAGCCCAATTCTTTTCTTCTTCACGGTAGTTCCAAACAAAAATCTGATCCGGCTACCAGCATCCATCCCACTCCGTAGCCATTACTTGTGAGGAATTAAACACCGAAATAAATCCTAATCATGAGGATTTATCACAATTAACTCAACCACTAATTACCAATTAAACCAGCCAATAAATCCAATTAAATCCACTTACCGAGGGAGTGCGATGGCGAAGCTGCCGCACGAACAGTAGCAAAGCGGTGGCTGGACCAGGCCGACGGTAGCTGCGGTGAGGGGCTGACCTCGACACAACGGCGGACTTCCAGACAGCAGAAGCGGAGGACGGGGCTGCTGGAGAGTCCGGAGGCTGCCGGAGACGATGCCAACTGCACCGTGACAGCAGCGGCGCTGCGTTCTGACCGAGGGCGAGCAGCTGCGGAGGCGAACGGCGCTGAGATCACGGTTGTGCAGTGCTCTCCCAGAAATGGCGGCGAAACCTCCCTCTCCGAGCAGCAGTAGCGACGCGTACCCGCTGTGGAGCAGCAGCGGTGGCTGGACAGAGAGAGATGGCGGTTGTTTGAGGAAGGAGAAGAGAAATTGGGGATTTCTCCTAGGTGCAGCAGTACAGAAATGAGAGAAAGAGATATCGGTTCCTCTATAAATTTGGGCTGGTCCATTTCCTCTTGTTGGGCCAAGTGGAATTAAATTAAGAAGGAGAAGGAGATTGGGCCAGATTACTTAATGCTTTGGGCCAAAAGAATTAAATAGTTGGGCTGCTTTTTATTTAGTTCTTGGCATGGTGTTAATCTAAGAAAATTGCCGAAGGAGTAAGGATTTTAGGGGCATGAACGGCCGGCGGCGTGCCAACGATGCCTTGGACGGTCACGAAAAATTAGAACTAGAAAAGAGACTGACCTCGAATTAAGGACGGATTAAAGAAATTCGAGTTAAAGAATTTTTAAACGAATGAGGTGGGCCATCGACAATATTCAAATCCCGTCCTCCAAACATCAAAATCCCGAGGTTAAAACAAGATATATTCTAAATTTGATAACTACGATGTTCGAATTGAAATATCTCCAAATACGAGGTAAAACTAAAACAGATAACAACATTGTTTCTTCGCTCCATGAGCGTTGGGACACTATGACAACAAGCGATAATAACACCGCCACCGGCCGAATTCCTCTCTCCAAGTGCGCGAACTATTGATTGAGATTTGAAGTAGTTTGAGCTAAGAGCGAGCTAAGAGAAACTCGAACAAATGAGCACTCCCAAACTAGCCTCTACCAAGAGCCTCAACCTTTCTTTCCATTCCATCCCTTTTTATAGGGAGGCTTGAGGCTCCGTCTCTAGGTATCCCTCCTTGGAATTTATGCTTGTGCCCTTAAAAGGATCTTTGGGACATGCTCTCTTTTCACTTTAGCTCGGTCGCAATCTTCGATATTCAAGCGATCGGTTTGGCGACTTAATGCAATTTTACTTCATTTACGCTTGATTATTCTTTGCGATTTGATTTGCGCACTCATCTTAAACCTTCCAGATTCCTATGCACGAACTCAAAATCACACATTAGTTCTGGAAAGTATGGAGATTCATCCTAGAAACCGTGCATGAAACGAGCATTGTCAACCGCTTACACTTAAACCATGCTTGTCCTCAAGTATGAAAGAACAAGAAAAATAAAATAAGGCAAGTTTCAATGCAAGGTTCCCATTTGACCGACATTAAAACTAAAAGACCGACATAGACTTACTCGAATTGACTCAAACAAGGACAAAACTAAAAAGAAACAAGACTCAAGAATAAAACACATAAAAGACAGAAACACATCAACACATGCATGTATAAAACTGGTAACTTTTTGGCAACCGTCCCCACAAGCTTAAGATCAATTCAATCGTTTACGGTCTCGAGATTCCTTCCCTTCACTTCTTCTATCTAATTAGTTTGTCCATTTGTCAAGATATCCTTTATTCTTACAACTTGTTAGATTCACTCGTTACTCAATCTTCACCGAATTGTTAGGACCATTCTTTCATTCTTTTGCCATACCTTTGAGTTCTATTAACATAGAATAGTTCCTTAAGGTCTTTACTTTGATTATAATGGGGCTAAGGGGGTATAATGTATGAGGTTAGACTCCAAGGGGTCCTAAGTTCAAAAAGATGTAAAACACAAATTAAAATATATGAGCACATGTGAACTTTGGGAAAAAAATTGGAACTTCCCTACAATGGTTCCGACTTCCAAAAAATTGGAGATATTCCCTAGCCATTTTGGCCTTACATTGGGTCGGTTACAACTCTTTCCTGCCCTTCCTTTTTCTCTAACTTCTTCTGCTATCTTTTTTGTTTTCTTTTCTATCCACTTTTTTTTTCTTTTTCTTATGCCTTGTATGGCTATTTTTATTTCTCTTTTTCTACTTTTCTGTTTTTATTTTTCTATTTTGTTTACCGATCTATACTACTAACTATCCTTTCTACCCCATTGGTGAGTTGTATCACTTCTATCCCCTTACTCACATGTTTTAAATGTGGCATGTAGCTTTGGCTTCAAAAGATGGAAAAGTAATTAGCTCAATCTGGCTACTAGGGAGTGCCTTTAAAAATGAGACCGGTTCAACAAGTTCGAAAGAATTAGGCTCATGGCTATTCCTATTGCCTTTAGTCTTCACTATCATATGTCATTTCCCTCTTAGCATCATGTGACAGCCTCTCTATTCTTTCTTAGTGTAGTAGAAAGTGTTCTACTCTAGGCTTTTAACTCACTTTTGGAGGGCTTCACATTTGACTTAAATTAAGGCTTTTCCATATTTCTCTTACTTCTTCCAAACGATTTCAATTTATTAAATGAGGGATTCTCACAAATCAACATGTATCCTCTCTTCAATCACTCTTACTAAGGGAATCATGCCTTCTATTTTACCAGTTTATACCAAAAATACGAAATCCTAAAAAATGAAACTAGCAACAGACACCTAATTGTCTAAACTTATTAATACATGGGGACACTAACTACACTAACACCCCTCCCACTTCATTTTAGCTTGCCCTCAAGCTACTTGATGAAGTGGAAAACAAGGTAGTTAGTGCCCAAACAGATAAACACAAACTTCTCACACTTAGACCAAGGGATGAGCTAAATGGGAAAAGACAAAACACAATACATACTTAGACCAAACATTGGGATAAGTGGGAGAACATCCAACAAACAAGACAACAATAAAAACACATGTTATACAAACTTCTCACACTTGGACTACGCGTGGGCTAAGTGGGAGAAAACTCACATAACAAAGATATAAAACAGACACACATGCATAAACAAAAACAACCTAATGCAAGACCTACAAATAACTAAAAATAAAACAGAAAATTAAAAATTTACTTGGTCAAATGCGGGGAATTTAGCCAGACTTTTGAGTCGGTGTTTGATGCGCTCCACCTTGACATTCTTAAGTGGGGTTGGCTCTTCCGACTCTTTCCTAGCTGGCTGGTTGCTGGTGGTGGTGTTTGTTGTTACTTCCTTCCTCTTCCTTGATTGGGTACTTGTGGTGACTTGTTGTTGGGGCAACCCGAAGCCACTCTCGTTTATCCAATTTATTTACGCAAATTGCCTGCAAAGTTATGAACTTTCCACATAATTTGGTTTTTCTCGTAAACTTTAAATTTGAATGAAAAGTCATGAACTTTATCGACCGTGTAAATTTCTAATATAACCCAACCCCGTTGGTTTTCCGACCATTACTTATCCTACGTGGCACCCCGGAGGAATGACTTGGCAAAACTCCACTAATTCCGATTGTTTCTTTCTGTCTTTGCAATTTTTGACCATGAACTTATCACAAACATGCAAGTAGAACAATTGAAAACATACAAATTGAATTCAGATTCAAATCGACATAAACATACAAATCGAATTAAGCAAAAAGTAGCATTAATTCCACAATTCTAATTGAACCTTTAATTTTTCATTTGCCAAGTCATGCCTCCGGCGCTCACGTAGGATAAGTTTGTGTCGAAATCTATTGGGTCGGGTCGGATGGGAAATGTACACAGTTCGATAAAGTTCATGACTTTTCATGCAACATTTAAAGTTCATGGGAAAAACCAAATGTGGAAAGTTCATGACTTTACAGTGCAATTTGCCCATTTAGTTATTTCCGTTTATGATATTGAATTAGTTATCAAAATATCCCAAGCGATCATTTCACGTCGGAATACTAGATTCGTCTATATCAAATTTTGGGATGTTACATTTGTGTTGGCTACATATAATACCCCAACTTTTTCTACATTTTTATTTGTTCTTGAAAGGACGTCGTTTGTGCACCGAAAATTTTTCCTTTGTTTCGTTTGTCGATAGAAGGATATAACAATTTATTCTTTTTCTAACCCAAATTATTATTTTTCCAAGCCCAAATTTCCTTTTGAAACTATATATTTCGAGGCCCAATTTTGTAGAAGCCTAATCAAGAATTTAAAGCATGAGATATTCCTCCACGACCCCACTTCTCCTCTAACTATAAACACTTTTAAATCCCATAATGAATCCCAACGTTTGTGGACGGATATATGTATATCTCCCAAATCGCTTCACAATTCCACATATTTCACGTTCCACACATCGAAATTTTGAGAGAAGAAAACTAGAGATAAGGGGAGAAATAGGAAACGGCAGCCAATCCCGACAATTGTGACGGTTGCACGAGCGTGAACGACAACGATGGCACCGCTGCCGCTCGACAATTCCCGAACATCAGCAGAGCGCAGGCAGTGCTCAGCGCCTTGGCCGGACGTGAAGCAACGGTGGAAAACAAGAAGAGGGCACAATAACAATTGATCATCGACGGCAATCGATAAAGGCGGTGTGGTCTATGGCGTCCAGCAGGAAATTCCAGCAGGCGGCTATGGAAAGACAACGAGAGGCAACGTGCCCTGAAACAAACAGCAAGAGAGATAGACGTAGCGAATAGAGACAGCAGTGGCGTGAATTAAAGGAGAGGAAAATAAATAGAGAGAGCAAAAGATGACAGATTTGAGAAAGAGACGAGAGAAGTGGTTGAGGAGAAAAGAAGAATGCCTTGTTGTTGTTTTGATCTCTTAAAATAAGTTGCTCTCATTTTTGGATGAGATTAGCTATTTGAAAAGTATGGTTAAGAAGAGCTAGATTTGGAAAGAAGAGAGAGTTGATGGATAACAATGCTTTGGGAGCTCGAATGGCCAGAGACGACGCCAACTAACCGGGATAGAAGCGGTGCTGCACCATGACCAAGCAACAAGGGGGTAGCGGCGTCCGGTGGGGAGTGAGGAAGACCGTGTTAGAGAACATGGTGTGTTAGAGAACATGGTGAAGCTGGAGAAAACCATTTGAAACAATGTAAAGGTAGGCATAGTAGAATAGCTTGATGTAGAAAGGACTTTTTGTATTCAATATGGTGGCTCAACGTTCTTTACATATTACAACCTGTACATATCTAGGCTAGAGAAAGATCTAGAATTATACTAAAACCCTAGCATGACAAGCAAACAAAAGAAAAACTAAACAACTTGTTTTAACGAAAGCATAAAGCGGATCCACTCTGTCTCTAGCTATCCTTTGGTCAAACATCCTTTCCATGTAGGATTGATAAGTTGAGAGCTCGTGATTTTACATGCTAAAACTTGGTCCCTCTTCAACACATTAGCATTGTAGGCTTCATTCTCTTTAATCTTCACTTCTATTCCATTGACCTGAGTTAGACTCCTTAACACTTCCCCTCAATTCTATGTGGATAAGGGATAAATACTCATTTTGTTTCGAACGCGAGAATAATTGGTATCCCAATGGCGTAGTCAAAATATCAACAATCGATATGTGGTAGGAACATACCTCAATTCCAACCTTTTCTCCTTCACCTTTCTCTCACAAAATGCGATCAATTTCTATGTGTTTAGTTCTTGCATGGAGTCGGATTACTTGCTAAGCTATAGTACTCATATTATCAATCCAGACTATAGGAATTTCCCAAAAAATCAATTTGCAACTCACCAAGCAATGAAGTTATCCAACTTACTTCACAACGCTTTGTGCTAACTCATATTACGCCTCCGTACTTGACCTTCGACACCACCTCTGCTTTGAGCACCACGATATCAAGTTCTTCCCAAAATAGACACAACATCCACTCACGATCTTCTATTATACATATTTGGCCCAATCAGAATAAAAGAAGGCAATCAACTTGAATTCTGAATTTTGTACATGGAGACCATAGTCCAGGTTCCACAAGACCTTAGTATTCTCTTCACAACCTTCCAATGTGTATCAAGTAGAGATGCCAAATTGGCTTACCTTATACACACAAAAACGATTTCCGCCAGTTATAGTACATATTGCAATTCCCTACAGTGTCTTCTATAGAGTTTTCCACCCAGAAAGGATCTCCTTCTTTTTTAGAGAGCTTGAGTTTGGTCAACATGGGTGTAGGAAATAGTTTAAATCCAACTTTTGCACCTTTTCTAGTATCTCCCGATGTAAGAACCTTGACTTAAGTGAAGACTTGACCCTGGTGAAACCTCAACTCTAAGAAATTGTTTCATTTTCCCCTAGATCCTTCAAAGAAACCGATCACCGAGTTCGGAAATAACCTTTAATGCAAGAAGATCCAGTGATAAGCATATCACTAACATAAATGAGAAGATATGTAATATCCTTTCCACAAATTCTAGAAGAGAGAATTCTGCTTTTTGAAGAAAAACCAAGAGCTAGAAGAGCTGTGAATTGTTTGAAACCAAGATCTTGAAGCTTGTTTCAAGCCATCGAGATTTGTTAGGTTGCACACCGAGTGGGACCACCTTGCTCAAATCCAATGGTTGCTTCATATAAATCTCTTCCTCTAAGTCTACATGCAAGAATGCATTGTTGACATCTAGATGTTTAATCTTCCAACCGGGTGAACTGCTAAGACAAGATCAAACGAATAGTAGTAGGTTTCACTACGGATGAACATTTCGAAAATTAAAGCCGCTCTTGTGAAAAACCTTGAGCAACAAGTCTAGCCTTGTATCTAGCTAAGCCGCTATCTTCATGCTTCTTTAGCCTAAAAATCCAAGTATTTCCTACAAGATTTTTGTCGGTGGAGGTTAACTAAAATCTAAGTTTTATTTCTTAGAAGAGCAAGGAATTCATCAAGCATAACGCTTTCCAAATGGGAATCAAAAGGGGCCCCTAATGCGGGTTCCGGAATGCAATTAAGAAAGTTTTTGGTTTGAAGATTCCCGCTTGCTCCCCCTCACCATTTGATGACAAGGTTTAGAAGGTTCGGGGGTGCGGGTAGAGGAGGAGGAGTGGGTAGAGAGCATGGAGAATCCGCTCAATATTTGGATGTGAGCTTTTAATCGATCGGAGGTCTTGGGGATTGGTCGAAAGAATGAAGTCATGATGAGATGCAACGATGGAAGTGTGGTCGCAAGGAGAAAGGGAAATCTAGTGTGGGAAGGATTGGTGGAATCGAAAGGGGCCCATTGTTGTGGGAATTGGATTTAAGGCATGAACTTTGTGAGGAAATATATTTTCATCAAAGATCACATCTCTTGTGACAATGACTTTACCGAGAGAGCAAACACTATGTAACCTTGTGTGAGGAACTAAAACCAAGAAATGTGAATTGGACATGATCTGAAATCAAGTTTATGTTTGTTATAAGGTCTAGTGAATGGGTAATAAAGGCATCCAAAGTCTTAAGATCAAAGGAATTTGGCTTTACATTTGAAAGAGCTTCAAAAGGAGAAAGAGAATTCAAGACATGATTAGGTAATTGGTTTATGATAGTGCGAAAGTGACAAATCCATCATCCCAAAACTGTTTTGCAATATCAGATTGAGCTAGCAAGGCTATGCCCATTTCCACACGTCTGTGTTTCCTCTCGGCAAGTCCATTTTGCTGGGGGTGTAAGAGCATGATACTCTATGAACTATTCCACAATCAAGAAGGAACTTGGACAGGCTTTTTGAAATTCCCTCCTGATCCACTTTGCAAAATTTTAATCTTGGCGTTAAACTAATTTTCAACCATCACCTTGAATTTCTTGAAGACATGCTCAACTTCCCACACGCCAGCACTTGTGTATAAGCTCAAGCATTTTAGAGTGCGTAGTAATGGAATCCATATATGGTAATGTTGTGACTTTTAAACGGAACATGGAAGGCAAGACTTCCATTTTTATTAATGGAAAGAAATATTACGGTGATTAAAGCCTGCTTTACTACATCGAAAGCACGGTGACCAAAACGTTTGTGCCATAGATCTAAACTAAGCTGATAGAAGTGTAAAAAGTCACGGAGAAAGCTGAACTAAACAATGATGAGCCAAAAGAACGGAACACTATCTTTGTTCTTATTTTGAGGAAATTTGGATAAACTTGAAAAGATGCGGAAGTCTTGAAACTTGAAGGTGATTTGTGAAAGAGATATAGACCAGCATCAAGGGTGCCCTTGAGAATGATTTCCTTGGTGACCTGGTCTTTCACAAAACAAAAACGAGGGTGAAACTCAAAATGGATATTATTGTCTTTTGCAAGTGAAACAACTTAACAAATTTTTTTTGAGATTTGGGGAATATGAAGAAGGTTATCTCACCACCGCCGTTGCCATCAACGTCGAATTCGCCGTTTTCCATAAGAGAGTAGTATTGATTGGAGCTCATATAATTTCCAAATGAGGCGTTTCCTCGTCCCCCACCGGAGTGGTGGCGTCCAGCCCCCCTTGAGCCTCCTCGGCCATTGGAGAACGACCCCCGTCGAGCATGGTGGAGCTCCCACGTATGACTTGAGGAACCACGCTCGTGTAGAGTGGTGGCTGCACTAAAACCCGTGGGCTTGGCAGTGGGCCAAACCTCGGTCCGGTCTCCATTCCCCTTTTGGGGTTCGGCCACCCCTCCCCGGTCGTCATGAAGCTCCCCCATAACATCTGGGCCTTCCCATTCCGACTCCTTGACTTCCTTCCCTTTCGACCCCGGCTTGAAAGCGGCCCCGGGATCAGTCATCTCCGCACTCCTAGCGCCGCTCCTTTGCTTCTCATGCCCCGAGTTCCTTTCTTGTTGATCTAATTCGTTTTCTTTTGGTGTTCGATGTGGCTGATCTTGTTTTCCTTTCCCGTTTTGCTCTCCATGATATTTCGGTTTTGGGGTATTGTAGTTCCTCTTCGCCGGCCTTTCCATCTTGCCCGCCGCGTAGCACACCTCACTTGAGTGTCCCACATGT